>NC_053114.1:27665578-27720578 GCF_010015445.1 Perca fluviatilis
TTAGGCTAAATGAGGCAATAAGCTACAGTGTCATCTACGTTGTTTGGCTCAGATATGCCCACACTAAAATATATTTCTGTATTTTAAGCTGGAAGAGCACATTGTGCACCTTCGAAATGAGCTGGACAGAGAGAGGGAAGAGAGAAACTACTTTCAGCTGGAGAGGGACAAGATCCATACCTTTTGGGAGATCACAGAGAGACAATTGGAAGAGGTCAAGGCTGAACGGAAAAACTTTGATAAGGACATTGAAGAGGAAGAGGGGCGTCACCAAGTAGAGATCAAAGTAAGGTTATTACATAAGTTCGGTAGCTACACAGTGAAACTGCAGTGTAGTTTGTCATTTGTGAAGATTACACATGGACAGATTTAATGAGTGAATACATTTTATATTGCACATTTGATCATTTTTCCCCACTAGGTGTATAAACAGAAGATGAAGCATCTCCTGTGTGAGCACCAGAACATGATATCTGAGTTGAAAGCAGATGGTTTAGTCTCTGCTCAGGTGGTGCAGAAAGAGCAAGAAGAATTAGAGACTCAGCTTCAAAAGGACATGAGGGCCATCATGGTCGACATGCAGGAGCTCGACAATGAAAACCTTGTCAAGGAGCTTGAACTGGTTGGTATTTCACACTATTTTATTGTTACACTTAAAGATCTGTGGAATTATTGTTTCTCTTTACTCAGACAGTAAGCATTAATGCTACAAATCCCAGTTTGGTTATCTTAACAGAAACATAATGAAGAAATGACTAAAACAAGGAGCATCTGGATGAAGCAACTCGCAGGTAAAGAACTAATCTCATTTTGAGTTGAATTCAACACCCTGTGCTGTCATAAACTAAGTGAGAGCCATCGTGTTGTGTCGCTGTTGGAGTAGAAATCCAAACCAAGTATGAGAAGAAGATGGAGTTGCTGCCACAAGAGCTGGACAACATGAGAAAAAATGCGACCATTGAGAGAGAGGATCATTGGAGCAGCCACATCACCACTCTTATAGAAGACCACGACAAAGCTTTCAGTGATGCTCATGCACTTGTTAATCGCATGCAACAGGATTTGGATATGAGCGATTCACTCAAGGTATAAGTGCACACAGTTGGCATCCTTGTCAGACTGACACCAAAGAAATTTCAGATTTTTTCTTCTGTTGATTATTTTCTTTAAATTTATCAGTTTTTTGTCTATAAAGTGTGTGTTTAAATAGCTTTTTTTGATTGATGGTCAATTTGTTATCCAATTCAAAATAATATACTGTACAACATAGAAAAGTCTAACCTGATAATGTTTGGGATTTTCTCTTAATAAATGACTTAAAATTGTTGACAGTTAATTTTCTGTCGTTTGACTAATTGTTACAGCAATAGTTCTGATCCAGTTATGTTTTTTTTTCTCTATGGCATCTTTTATTGGCTTTTCTTAGGCACAAATTGAAGAGATGAACACGAAACAGAAGGAGAAGGAAAAGGACCTGGTTCGTCTTTTGCAGGATAACAAAAGTCTTGCTGAGCTGCTCTCAAAAGTTTCAGACGAAAGTGCTGAAAATGAGAAAAAAATGAAATACTACGCAACTAAAAAGGTTGTTTGTGCATTTATATTTGGCGCTACCAGTGACTTAATTGGTGCTTTGTGTGGCATGTGTCTTAGTAACTGACATGTAACATACTGTACATGGGCAAGGTCAATTTGTGACGCTGTTTTTGACAGGATACCAAAGAAAGGGTAAAAAAAAAGGAGCTGGATGATCTGAAATTAGACTACGAGACACTGGAACAGCAATTCAGCAAGGTAAAAGCTAAGATTGAGTTCCACTGTATGATGTTGCTCAAATATTAGATGTGAGCCAAATACTTGTGTACTTGTTGGCAGTGTCCAAAATTAGCACCATCTACTAGCCAAATGCTGGTAAAATATGCAAGTGGCTGGTAGATTTGCTTCACTCACCAGCCAGAAAACAATGGTAATCTATTGAGTGGCTGGTAAAATTTGAACATTCCCTAGCCATTTGTCTGGTTGACAGAAAAGGAAATTTTGGGCCCTGCTTGTTGGTATTTATGTGAATGTTTTTTGTGTACGTGAACATGTCAAACAGCTTCAGCTGGAAAGGGACGAACTGTACACGATGTTCACTCAGAATATTCAGAAGGTGCAGCATAAAGCAGGTTTGAAGACCACGCTGCTGGAAAGGAAGGTGAAGGACCTGACAGATGTCCTGGAGAAGACGCAGGCTCAGCTTTTCTCTGTGCTTTCTGCCTTAAACATGGACCAAACTGCTCTTGATGGGGTCACTAACAAAATTGAGGTAAATTATCTTTGAAATAGTGTGTATGTTACGCACGTTGCCCTACTGTTAGTACAAGAACATACAAAAATTAAATGTTTTTTGCTTGTAGGAAAATCTTGACTCCAGTAATAAATCCATCAAGAACTTGCAGTATAAAAAAGCTCAGATCGCCCAGGTTAGTAGTTTGTTTACTTCCTGAAAGTGCTGTCATGCATTTGTTTAACTAATGATGGTGTTTAATACATTTTTGTAATGATATTTATACTTGTGTGTATCCTGCAGGCCCATAAGGATTTGCTGCTGACCTACGAAGCAAAGCAGAGGGCTTCTGGTGTCCCTGTGGAGGAGCTTTTCGTAAAGCCCTTTGAGAGCAGTCTTGCTGGGAAAATTCTGTAACAACACTTGGATCTTGGGTTTGCCCCAAAATGAGAAGCAATGAATCCAAAGACTGAACCATTTACGGCAAATCTCATTTTGTTTGCATCTGATCTCATTAGAATCTGACAGGTTTCTCATATTTTCCTTTGATACAGATGTCGATGTTCGCTAACAAAAAAATAACAACATGAAATATTGCTTTCTCTATCTCGTAATTATTTTATTTGGCATTTTGTAATTATGTGAAAATGGGAATTTAGACTTTAAGGTTCATCATGCCCTTGATTCACGCTGCCCTCCAAAGGCAAAAGTAAGTTACTGCAGAAGTAGTGAAAAAAAATAATATAATAATAATAAAGGGTTTGAAGTTCTCAGACAGACCGGCAAACTGTGTAACAGACCCCTTAAAATCATTGTGATTGAACGAACACAATAACTAAAGCTAATCCTCAAGGAAAACAGTATCTACAAACAAAATGTGACATTTCACTGCATTTGAACTACTTTGTTTAACAAAATAGAGTCTTTATGGACATTTTTTTTCTTTTATCCTTTCGCAAATTGTTCATAGAGATGCAATGTATTTTAGTATTGCGGTGTGTCTGTCCATATATTATTAAGATTTATATTGAAATTGATATAATAAATTAATCTAGAATGAAATGCATTTAAATATGTGATTTAAAAGAAGCTTAATTTAAGAGTCAGACACTGAGATGGCAGTAACTGATACTCTGCTAAGTTAGTTACAGTAGCTTTACAGGACTAGTTGAGCTGTTTTTGGTCTCTGATCTCTATTGTGGTTACTGCAAATGTGCTTCTTTTGCGCATAATAGTTTTTAAAATTTTCTTTTTTTTATGGTAAAACAGATTCTGGTCTTAGCTGAATTTGGACCAAATATGTAGTTACTGTGTTTGGCTTTTGAAGGGAGATTTGATTGCATTTCTGTTAATCTCAACTGATATGAAGTGCAGACAACTCAGTCAATTTAGCAACAAATAACAATCAGAATGTGGATAATAAGTATTTATGAGTTTATATTTCCATTGGAAACAGGGGGGCTAAAAGTTGGACTTAAACCAAGTATTCCAATCTCAACAGCTAGTTTCACCAGCTGATTTTTGCTATGCCTGAGTTTCCAGCAGAGAGAGGAGGAACGTATGGGGTGGATCCTGTTTCTCATTGAATATTCCTGTGGTGAATCGAGCCCTGCTGCACTGAGTGATCGCTGTTCCCCACAGTATCAATAATACAGGAGGAAGTTATTGTCTCTGTGCAGGCCACAGTATCATACAGCTAAAGCAAGTGGAGGGAGGCGGTGGTCCTTTCACTCAGCCCTCTTGGGTTTCAGAGCCTGCAGACAGTGGTCTGACTCTGGGGAGCGTGCCGCTGTGGCCTTGCACAGGGCTCAATTGTAAGTCTGCCTGACCGAAGGATAAGTGTGTCTAAACAGTGACAGCTTGCACAGTCTCTGCTGGCCCATCCGGTATGGTAAGACTACACCCACAACAAACCCAGAGTCACAAGATGAGTCCCAGCTGAGAGACAGCTCAATAGGGAATCAGTCAGTGGGAGACATTGGACAGTTAGAGAGTGGGATAGATATCCTGGGTGTGATTAACATGATCCAGATTTTCACCTTGTCTGAGCACCTAGCTGAGTGCCGTGACCTTCCTGTAGCCTCATGATGCCCCAAAAGACGTAACTGGGAACATAAAACAATATATTGTACAACCAAATAAAAGCAGTGACCTTAACGACTGAGCGGCAAGGCCTGTTTCAAGCGATTATGTTGTACACCTAAGCCTAACCACGCTTTCTTCCCCCTGCACATTGTTATAGAAAACATAATGTAGCATGGTAAGGTAACTCATGAAATATGAAGCCAACCCTTAACACCAGAGACAAAAAGCAAGTGCCCCAAACAGCTCAAAGCACAGAGAGAGATAGAGGACTCAGGTGGGAGGGGGGCAGGAGAGAGTGAATGGTAAAGAAAGTCAGAGTGATGGTGAAACGGAGAGTGCCACTCAGACAGAGGTCAGCTGCCAGTGTATTGATACCGCTGAGTTAGAGATGCTGGCAAAAGCTTGAAAGGATACTTAAAGAAATTAATGGATTGCAACAGTTGGTGAGTTCTGAATTTGTATTGTTGAATTATTGTTGTGAGTGATTACGGATATTTAAAATACTTTAAACAGGAACAGATATTTTTGATTCTTGTGAAACTGATCTCTTTGAGAATTCTGTATTTAAATATCTTGCCTCATATTCATAACTTTTCTTTGGTCACTCTTTTCAGTGTCACATACGGACCTACTTTGAATACGTCATAGTGTCATAGATTTGATAAGTTAAGTACATTACTGATACATGTGTCAGTGACCATGCAGTGAAAGTGGTAAGGTGATGTGGTGGCCAGTCATTAAGGTTTAATATCCCTCCGCTGAGATACTTTACTCCTTGAGTCCACCCCATCGCTGAAAATGAAAAAATAAAAAAACAGCATATGTTTAAACACAGGTTTTTTTTAAATCAATAGGAAATACAATCTGAAGAGAAAGATGTGACACCACTGTGTCACTGTGCATGTTGCCATGAGATGAAGATGGCTGAGAAAGGGCCAGGTATGGCCACTCTTACATTCACAAGCATCATAGTTTGTGCTGTTTTACTGGCACAAGGATCCCCTGAGAAGACAGGTGAGTGAACCACCAAATACAATAATTGCTAAAAATAATGCTAAAATACAATATTTGTGTGTTTATTACCACGTGTGTTTATTACCTGATGCTGGCTCAAGCTGTCTCTAATGCGACTCTTGCAGGAGGTGGTAAACAGGACCAGGGAGACGCCATTCTTAAGGAGATCATTTCAAAATGGAGTACAGGAAGTGGTTGGAAACCTCAGAAAGCTCCTCCAGAAACAAACCAAGACCAGTCTGTGCACCCTTGGGTGAGGAATATCATGGGGAGCCTAAAAACACTCGGCCTATTTCCCAGCAAGAACCTGCCTTCATTAAACAAGCCAATTGACAGGCACCGTCTCTCTGGCTTCCTCTACAACATCTCTCTCTACCTCCAAGAGATGGGTGCAGAGCTGGAGGAGGAACCGGCAGAGCCAGACCAGGAGCAGCTGTGGGAGAAGGTGCTGCATTACTTTCTCCAGTCTGAAGGGAGTGCTGCGCTGAACCAGTGGAACGGCCGGGTGCCACCCCGACCCAGTGTCAGAGTGCAGGACTGGTTTTTGTCCCTGCGGGGCAGCCCCCACTGGGACTGGCTCCTGGGGCTGCTGCAGAGTCTGATCAGTCTATCAGAGCGTCAGCCCCACAGACCCCTCTTAACTTTCTTAACTCAGAACTGGAGGACAGTAAGCGCTGTGTTTGAAGCTGCGCTGCAGGCTCTGCTCAGTGGGACCTATGGTCAGGCCAGTGCAGGCCTGCAGGGCTTTATCTGTGCTCTAAAAGGTCGTAGTGACTGTGCCTTCAGTGTAAGCTGGCTTCAGCAGCTGCTGCTTTTCCTAGAAACACGCAACTGGAAGCCTGTGGTCAGTTTA
The DNA here is from genome assembly GCF_010015445.1 of Perca fluviatilis. Taxonomy (NCBI): domain Eukaryota; kingdom Metazoa; phylum Chordata; class Actinopteri; order Perciformes; family Percidae; genus Perca; species Perca fluviatilis. The sequence continues at coordinate 27,671,797 of NC_053114.1, forward strand.
CACCCAGCAGGGGAAGGTGCTGAACACAGGAGCTCAAGTGTGTTTGGACGTTTAAAGCCCTTCAGCTTGCCTCCTGAGGCCATGAGGCAGGATGGGTTGTCTGGAAATAAATCTCTGGAAGACTCGATGGCCCCAGAGGATGATCTTGACTCCATGCAAAGTTTCCTGCTTCAGGCGTTATCCCGTTCAGGTGGAGGAGAGCGAGGTGGCCAATTTGCACAGAAAAATCTTGCTCTGGTGCAGAGTTTGGATGGGCTGAGGAGGGGCCTCCTGCACAGAGTGGGTAGTTCTGTCTATGGTAACCTGAGAAAGAAAGTGTCACAAGTTACCATGGCGCTGCTTGATGATGTCAGCAGCCTGGTGGACGTGCCACAGCCCAAGGCTCGGGGCCGGTGCTCAGTTGGTGAGTATGTGGGGTAGTTGGCCTCAGAGGTTGTATGCACAATCTAAAGACATAAGAACTCTGCAACATTTAGACAGAAAGCTGAGTTAAAAACTTGGCTCATTCCTCATCATTCAGTGTTGTTCAAGTAACAGGCATTCATACACACAATCTGATTTATAAAATCATTAGATATACTGTAAGAGCACCCTCCAGTACAGATGCTGCTGATATGTTCTAACATTTGAATGCTTTGCTTCAGAGGATGATTCTGAAAAAAAAGCATGATATAACAAGTGTGCTGTTAACTAAATAACGTCAGTTCAAACATATAACAGGTAAAGAAGTAAATCATGCATTGTTGAGATCAGGGGTTCTCAAACTTTTTTCAATAATGTACCCCCTTTGAATTGTGTTTTTAAGCCAAGTACCCCCTGACCAGCGCAAAAAACATTTTTACATCTATATAAAGAGGAACGATACAGTGTCGCCAGTGATAGATTTACTAAGCAACAACCTTGTAACTGAAAAATATTTAAAAGCTACATTTCAAATGTTCAGAATCCATCACTTAATTCATTCATTATTGTAGTATAATTATGTTAGGAATTATGCATGACATATTTTAAATGAGCTTTTTGCAAAAGGTTCACGTACCCCCTGTAGTACTCCAAAGTACCCCCATTTGAGAAACACTGGTTTAAATTGTATTTAATGTTATTAACAGAGGAAACCTCTTGTTAAGAGCCTCATGTGTTTGGCCCTGGTTTCTATGGGCTCTTAAGGCAAAAACTTGGATAGTCATCATGGAAACATGAACTGGTCATGTGACAAGGGCTAGGAAGATTTTTATTCACAGAACTATACAAATTAAGTGCAATACAGTTACAATAACCTTGCTTCAAACTTCAACAAAGAAAACCTTGCTGTAAATGGTTTTCAGATAATAGGAAACAAAACAAAATACACAAATGCAATACACAATTTATTTCTTATAGCAACAAGTGCTACAGCGAGTTCAATATAATTCTAAAGTGGCCTGGTATCACCTGAAAGATACAGGAGAGACAGTGACAGTGACTGACACTGCTTTCAAATCTTTATAATCATCCTGGCTGGTGAAAGCATCTGTTGTTAGCCCAGCTAATCTCTTTATCCTCTCATTGATGTCAGTAACATTATATCTTGGGCATTGTTAGATGAGCTGCACTATTGCATCAGGCATGATCGTGTACTGCAGGAGCTCCCAGTTGCTTTTTCAACCTCTCATTCACTTTGATTTTCTGTTAATATGTGCTTTTCATTTGTCTTTTTGAAGGTGACCTGAGACAACTGATCCTATGGTAAGATATTTGAGGAATGTGGCTCACTATATCATCGCAGTCCACATATTTGGCAGTAAATTATAATATAATTATAATTCACATTTCTACCATTGTTCTGTTCACGCACATGTAGGGGGATAAGACATAATGTGACATGGAACATCCAGGCTTTGGGCGTTAGCTCCCATGGTCTCCCAAGCTCACTCCCATTCCTGTCTTGCCCCTCCACCGAAGCAGATAAACTAAGATCACGACTAACACCGGCCCACTCGTCTCCAAAAACAGGGCCCTCTTCACGAACAATCTCCAAACAAAAACACCTTCATGACATCTCTTCCACACCTCACCGCTCCCGCATCAACCTGCCACAAACAGCGAGAAAGAGAGAGAGCAACAAGCAGCAGAGAGAGATGGAGTACTACACCTCTATAGAAATCCTGGAGGCAGCGTGTAATGAATCCATCCCAGGCTTGACAGGCGTCTCCAACTTCACTGTGTTCCTTTACTGTAAACTGTTTGAAGGGGAGAACGGGTCAGTTAATCCTGCAGAGGCCCAGATGGGGCTCGACCTGCATGCCACATGCTCTGATGCAGCTTGGTACCTGTCTGCTGCTGAGGAGGACTTCCTTTGGGTTCATGTCTGCAGTGAGTACTTTGCCCATGAATTCAACAACACAGTGTGTGCCAACTCCTCTTTCTGGCTGCAGAGAGCACATCAGGTAATGGGTCACTTTTTTGCTGAAAAATAAAAATAAATATCTGTGGCATGACAAGGCATCCTGGGGACACATGTATATGTATTTGTGCATTGGTTGTTCATATTAACTTATTCTAACTTTAATTTTTGCAGGCTGCACTGACAAAGGACTACCATTTTTTTAACCTGACGAGTATAGACGACCTGTGCATGCAGCTGACAGGTGAGGCAACAGAAAGTCCGGTACTTGATGAGGACTGTCTGGCCCAGTTGGGCAGCAGGTTGCTTAGTGCCCAGGCTTTCAGACACTGCTTCCTGCCCAACAACTCTGTCCTGATCTCAGCTCTGTGCGGGAGTGGGTCCCCTGACTCGCACCAATCCTTGCCAGAGGGTAGCTGGGCCGCCGCGTACTGCTCCAAAATACACAACTTCTCCCATGTTGACACCATTGAGGAGACTTGTCAGTACAGGGTGTGGGCTGTGCATCATTTCACCAACTCCACCCTCCTGGAGCTCTGTGGGCAGACACATGGATTTAGAGAGTACATTTGTCTAAATGCCACACTCTACAATCAGCTGTTAACATCAGTGCCTCAGTTTGCTGATTTCTGTGCCGATCTTCAGGCAGAACTGGAGGGCAGGAAGTGCCTGCTGCAGAGGTTTTTTGACATGCTCCCGGCGCCGTATGAATTTGACACATCGCAGCTGTGTGTGGACCCGGCTCCAATGCTGGTGGAAGCTCTACACAAGCTAAGTGTGTGTGAGGTTGAGGGAGGGGAGCGTGAAGGGTTTTTAGTGGCACTGGGATATGTGTTGAGATTCCTGGACTTCATGGTGGGGCTCTCTTCGGGTCTGGACGAGGGGGAAAGAGAGGCGAGACAAGGTTTGGGTCAGGCCATCCTTCTCTCCAGTCTCCTTGACAACACCTCCTGGGCCGCACTGCAGCCAGAAGCTTCCATGAGCGTCCTTCACACCGTTGGAGTCTTCCTCCGCAGAGAGCAGAATGCCACTCTCAAAGAGGACCTTCTGAGCTGCTTCAGTGTAAGATAGCTGACTGACGAGCACACACACACACACACACACACACACACACACACACACACACACACACACACACACACACACACACACACACACACACGCACACACACACTCTTAGTGCGTCTCACTATCTTTGTGGGGACCTGTCATTGACATAATGCATTCCCTAGCCCCTTACCTTAACCTTAACCATCACAACTAAATGCCTAACCTTAACCCTTACCCTCACCCTAACCATAACCTAATTCTAACCCTAATCCTACAACCAAGTCTTAACCCTCAAACAGCCATTTAAAGTTGTGGGGTGCAGTATTTTGGCCCCACAAAGCTGTCCGGACCCCACAAGTATACTGTATTCCTGTTTTTTGGACCCCACGAATGTAGTTAAACAAGAACACACACACACACACACACACATACACACATACACAGCAAAGAGTGAATAACTTGTTTTTCTGTTACATTAGCCTGTCTTGTGGGACCTCATCCAGCGGGATGACAACTCATCTGCTCTGAGGTTTCTGCTTCAGGTACTGGCCTCTGCAGCTACACTCACAGATCACATCAGATCAGGTCAGTGAACTTTATATTTAGTTAAATCACTTTGTCTCGCCAGGAGTACCTCCGGATGCCAAGAGACAGCATTCGCACTCTAGTGATGTCTGCTGAAAAAGATGATGTTAAAAGATTTCTCTCTCATATGCATCAAAGTTGGGACCAGCTACAAGTTGAAACCGGCCAGGTTTGTTCTCAAACTCCCAACAAAACAGAGTGTACTATTATTGATTGATATTTTCTATTAAGTAAGTAATTGTGCAGGTAAAAGCTCTCATCTTTCTGTTGACTACAGTTCTACTCTATTGTAATCTCTTGTGCCGTATCTCTTTTATCTATGTCATGGCCCTTGCATAGTTAGAGGGCCAAATTGAATGCACATCAGTTTGTGTCCCGCTCTTTTGTTTTCTCTGTCAGGCGTCTCAAAAAGAGTTGCAGGCCATGGAAACAATGACTGCTGCTTTCATCCATAAGTTCCCCCGGGTGACCCCTGAATTGTTTGTGGACCTGTCTCAGTTTATTCCCTACATGTCTGTCTCTGACATCATGAGCTTCCCAGCCTCCCTGATAGTCAACGACAGTGTGTGAGTCACTGACACAAGACAGTTGCATTTAGTTTGATATATCTTACTGTTCTGATGCTAACAGCTTCTGTGTTGCTCTTTAGGTTGACAGCCATTCGTGAACACAGCTCAGGGATGAAGTCGCCGCAGAAAAAGGCCTTCGTAAAAAGACTCCTGCAGTCAAGTATGGTGGGGGATGTCCCGACGTGGCCACCATACTTCCTCAGTTCCATCCTCCCACTTCTGCCTTACCTCCCGGTCAGTCATTTTCAGCAACTGACATCACAACAGGTAAAACTCTTCTGCTGTATCTCTCTCACAGATGTTAGTAATCTCAGACATGGTGACGTGATTAGTAAAGCCATTGATCGGGGTTCTTACATGACCAGATGACAAATTACAGGGGAAAACCTAAATAAATGTGAACCAGATGCTTCCATACAGGGCACAATGACCGGAGATTAGTTTAACGAGTATTACAGATATGTGAATCAACCCAGTTAAACCTTTATCGTAGAGTTTTTGAGAAATGTGCTCTCCATCATCAAACACCAAACCATCACCTTACTACCCTAACTTTTGTTTTTGGCTTGTTTCAACATTTTATCTGTTGTCTTCTTTAGCTAACTCCTCTGGTAGAGTTGCTAGGCAACAGCAGTCTGGATGTTGTAAGGGGGCGTCATGTGCTCCGGACTCTCTTCAGCAAGAAGATTCTGACCAGTGATAACATATCAAGGTGGGACCCAGATACTTAATGTTTATGTCTATCTTTATGATCACTGAATGGCTGAGTCATCTAATGGCTGATTACAGTGCTTTAATATACTCCAATATGTTTCCACGTGATGGTTCTTATACAGAGCTTCAGTCCTGCAGTCAGTGTTGATTTTTGTTTGTGTTTTTGTCCATTGTACTATATTTGAAATAAAAAGTTTCATAATCTGAGGACATACTTGACATAAGTGTTGCCCCTGTTGACATGACCCCATAGATTATTTACTGACATCCAAGATTGGCGCCAATAAATTAGGTCATAGTTTGTTTAGGTATTGATGTGTGTTGCTATATCAGGTATGGAAAAATACATCACTACATTCTCTCTCTCTCTCTCTCTCTCTCTCTCTCTCTCTCTCTCTCTCTCTCTCTCTCTCTCTCTCGCTCTCTCTCCTTGTTTCCTGTCTGCCTATATTCTGTCTGCTATACAATAAAGCAACAATGCCCCAAAATAGAAAAAAAAGTGATAGCAAATGTCTTTTTGCAGGTTAGGAGTCCTTGCATGTTACCTGGATCCAGTGGATCTGGGTTTATTTCTCAAGGACTCAGCTGTGTCCTCGACTCTCTGGCAGCAGCTGGCTCAGTGCATGTCCAAGGGGTTTATCAGTACCAGCGGCAGGGTAAGCAGCACATGTTCTCTAGTAGCTCACTACAGAAAATCTGCTTTAAAATCTTCAATATCTGACTAACTCTGTTGAACCGTGTTTCATGGACAGCTGTCCTCTTGGTTGATACCAGCCATTGAGACCCTGAACCTCAGCAGCATGGCTCCCGCAGAGCTGTCTGCCCTCAGTGGTCTGTTACCTCAGTTAGGAGCTTCCTTCCTGCTGTCGCTCCCCTCACAGCAACTCCTGGAAATCCTCTCACAACCAGGATTACACAGATATTCCCCAGCACAGGTCAGCATGGAATTTGTTTTTCATTTCACATGTGTCTTCTCATCATTCCTATCGTGGGCGAGGTTGTTAAATGTTCACCACCATTTTGTAGAAGCTGTTAGTAAGCTGTAGGTCTCAAGTGCAACTGTAAATGTATAAAAATGAATAGCATTTACTTGAAAGTTTTCAAATTTGATTTAAAAATCAAATGAGTATTTTCTCTAAGATGCTGCAAAGAATTATTATACATTACTAAAAAGAAAAGCCTTGACAGTAATGAGCACTGTGGGGATTTTTTTTGTCAGAAATGTAATTCATTTTCTACCGAGTTTCTAGAGAAAAGAAGAGAATAAACATTCATAAAATATGTGACCTTCACCCAAAAACATCTGTTAATTCTTCAATACTTTCCTCAGGCTTTTCAAATTTTATCCAACATTTCAAAGGACACCAATGTAAGTAGACATTTTCAAACTCTTTTTTTTTGCTGAATTTCAGCCAGCTGCACTTTCATCACTGGGTTTTTCTCTCCCTGCCAGCTCACCATGGATAAACTGTGCAGACTGAAGCCGTTACTCTCTGGTCTCTCCCCTGCTGTGCTCAAGGACCTCCAGTGGCCTGAGATCACTGGAGCTGCCCACTGCCAGTGCTGGAGAGCCCTGCTAACTGAGCTTAAGCCTGGCCATAGAGCCATGCTATACAATGCAATGCAGGAGGTGACGGTGCTATTATCATCTCTTCATTAACACTTATCACTTCTCTTATCTTTTCATCTCTCCTTATAAATTAGCTGTGGCTCAGCTTGTTGTCACATTAAGAGTAGATTGACACAATGGAGGTGGATTTTTACTCTTATAGATAAACTTACTGAAAAATATCACATTAAGTAAAAACTGTGGCCTAACTAATCTGGCACTAGGGTTTCCAGAATGTGTTCATTTGATCCGCATGTGTGATACCTGCTTTGTGTTGCCTTTAAAGGCTTCTGGTTTCTTTGTTGTTGTTGTGTCAACAGGCTCTACACAGAGACTTGCAGAACATCACTCAGCAGGTAAACTGTCTATTACCGTTTGTCCCTCTGAGGAAGCTGACAGAAACCTTAAATGGAGAAACAATCCTGAGAGATGTCCGCCTGTACAGAGACATTCGCTGGTCGCCACAGCAGGTGCATATTTCACTTTAACCTACCTGTGTTTGCTGTTTCACACTGCATTCATATGACAACAATAGATTGGCAGTTTTTTGACTAAAGAAGAAAATGTTACCAGCTTCGGTCTTTGGTCCCATTAATCTGCAACTCATTGGTTATGCTTCAGATGAACCTTTCAGGATATTAATACGCCACACGCATCAGCTGCCATCAAGCTAATTAGTTTGGATGTAGTACAATGGTGTGGAGGAGTGTAGCATAAATTAATAATGGCTACCTTAAAGGGATTTAGTCACAGCCAAGTGTGTATTTCATCTCCTGTTCTCGGCCTAACAAGACCTGAGTCAAATCAATAATGATTGCCCTTTGCAGTTAGTAGTTGCTCTGAAATGTATTGTGACACTAAACATCAAACCTAAAATATTGTATTTAAATAACCCTGAAGTAAAATGTTTTAATAGCCCGTTATTTGTGTGATTACAAATTTGTAAACATCCTTTTATGGTTAGTTTAACAAATATTTTGCGAGATTGTAGTGGCCATATATTTTTCAGCAACATGCCCCTGAATTCAAACAATGTGATAGTCATCAGAGTGATTTGGGGTTTAACCTTCAACTGATGCCACTGCACACATATACAATATAGTATATACTGTATATTGTGGTTCAGTCATATCAGTGATATACCATCAGTATAGCATTCCAGATCCAGTCTGGAAATGTTTCACTGTGTAGCTAGATTTGAACAGCTTTTTAAGAAAACTAAAAGTTTTAAGCGATCCCTAAAAGTTCAACAGATAGAAAGATACTTTATTTATTGTCGGGGGGGAACTTCTCATGTCGCAGCAGCAGTGCATGAATGAAACAACACTGAAAAAAGAATAGTGCAAAGAAACAAACATCAAAAGTACAAGTACTCAGATAAGAGTTGAAAGTAATAAGTAAAATGTGTGCTCTTTAAATGTATGTGCATGCATACAATGTGCAAATTGCTGTACGGGGCATAATGGATGTAATTACGAGTTCAAAAGATGTATTGCACTTTCCCAGAGCTACAGAGAAGGTAATCGCGACTCCAGTTTGAATTAGTAATGTTCATTACACACAGTGCATTAAGAAACAGTTGGATGGAACAAACAATACAATGACAATTTTACTATTCTTTAGAGTTTTACCAGTGCTGAGTCTAATGCTTAACCTCATGTTAAGCTGCGTGTTAGATTCTGAGAGGTTTTGTGTATAATAGTACACTCTGAATCTGAGAGTGGCACAAAAGGAAAGCTCATGCAGTATTCAAAATGGAAAGAGTTCATCCTCTGGGATACATGAATGTTTTGGCGTAACGCTGGCTTTAAAAGGATGGTGATGGGATCATCAGAAACATGCGTAAACCCCAAAATCAATACTCAATGCCCATAGAGTTAAAAGCTAGCTTTTTAAAGGATGTATTTAGTCCTTTATATATCAGAGCAGCAAATTAATTTTATTTTGAAAGGATTACAACAGTATACATGTCTTTTTTTTAATTGTTTTTACAGCCAATGAAGTATCAAAACATCCTCTGAAACAACTCAAAGCAGTCTTTTTCTTTCTTTTTTTTTACTTAGTATGTTCACTATGTCATACTTACACATGTACCAAAATATGTGTCCAACTTGTGGGCAAGCACACATGTCTAAAAGTGGCTAAAACATGCAAAACAAATACTGGTACAATTGGTCTTTTTATAATAACTACAATTTTTAATGTATCTTCTTTGATTAAAATGCCAAGTCTGACATTTTTCTTTTTGTTTGGACAGGCTCAGCTTTTGTTCAAAAGGATCCACAAATTTAAAAACATTACCAGCAAGATTGTGAGGTAAGTTGGATGTATTGCACCAGAACATTCAGATCTATAACTTTAATCATTAAGTCATTTTACCTGCAAACTGAATAAAAGATTCAAAAGTCACAATCATTTTTAGGTCAGATACTCACTCAATATACAATTTAAATCACAACCTCTCTTTTACTTTTAGGGATCTAGGTCATATTGCCAGTGGAACGAGTTGTGACTTTTTGAGGCTTTGGAGCAACGATACAGATTTTGCAGAACTGCTTCAGTTTGTTAGTGAGCTGCCTGGAGGCACGAGACCTGCTCTGGTGAGGAACAAATACTTTAGCACTCCTCAAACTCTTTATCATAGTCTCGGATACGCAGCCATGGTTCATTAGTTTGTTGTTTTTTATATTTTAATATATTTATATTATAGATTTTTATAATTCTAACTAGTTCAGATGTGTTTTGGCTGTGTTACCAGCGGAAATGTATCATAGACGAACTGAGAAAACAACCTGAACTCGACCTCAGTGCATTGAGCTCTGGGTTTGCTGCAACTTTACCGTAAGCATCTTCTTATCAAATGTAAATATTTCACAGTTTATCCAAAGATAACTACATTCACACCTCTGCTCTGTTCTTTTCCAGGGTGACGATGATAGAGGACCTCTCTAATGCATCCTTCAGAGCCATTCTGGACCACATTCAGGCACACTTTGCAGATTTCCTCAGAATGCCACATTACAAGCAGACTAATTTAGCAGAGAAAGCTGTAACTGAGCTGGTAAAACACCATCATTAACTACACAAATACTGCGTTTACTGCCTATCCTTACATGATGTGCAGGAGTTGACACATTGCTGTTTTAATGCGATTAAAAAAACAGTTGCTGCATATAATTTATTTTCAGAACTGGAACTCAGAGATGCTATTTCTGGTTTAATGAAATCAGGGCGTGCGTCAGTGATGGTGACTCATATATTTGATTGGTATTAACACATGAATGGGGCAGAAAGAAGAAACCACATTTGTTAGTTCAGGCTTCTCAAGAAAACATGCACGCACGACACACACACACACACACACACACACACACACACACAAACATAAAGAGAGAATAACCGTCTTCATCCTCTCAATAGCTGTTCACACAGGTAAAGTCATATCAGCGTGAAATCCCTGTAATCCAGACCCACTGACTGTATGTGCTGCTCTGCAGGGCTCTTCTCAGGCTGAGGGGAAGATTGAAGGCACCACTCTGGACTTCCTGGGGCCTTTACTGCCTTTCTTGGACCGGGACAGTTTGGCTCTGGTGGACAGAGGAGCTCTGGCTCTGCGGCTGGAGGAGATGAGAAGTTTCTGCCTTCCTAAAGAGTCTGTGAGAGATATTAGTGCTCTGCTCACTCAGAAAGACCTGCTCGGGTAAATAAAAACACATCTGCTGAAGAAAACACGACATGTCCTTGTCATGAATCAATGATATGTCGAGAGCTTAATTTCAGTCATTATTTAAAAAAAGGTTATTGGCTGCACACATAAAACCGAAAAGAGTTGGAACTTTACAGAAGAATTTCAAAAGCGATCTATTTTTTATTTGTTTCAGGACTATTTTTAATGACAACTATATAGCACATATCTTGTCACATGTCATGGTTATGACACCTCTGTAAAAAATATCTCAAGAGATTGACTTCAAAATGCTGCCAATAATTATATTTTTGGGCTACACACTTACAACAACAACAACAACAAAAACCACAACTGCAGACCAAAGTAATGATTCAATATCAAGATAAGAATGAAATACTTCTTTCCTGTGTTTCATGAACAGCCATTCCATTTACTGATCAGCTCATTAAACACAAATAACAGCTGAGGCTGATGGGAATGTCATTACTTTTGTAGGTATTTGGTTAAAAAAAAACAGACAAATTCAAATGTCAACCTAATGATGGTGCTAGATCAAAAGTTACAAGATACCAAAGTTATTACAGTTCATCCTGTACTACATTTTCCACCATACAGCTGTTGATATATTTCACTCAAAACCACTTATGTGAACATTGTGGTGGCACTAGTACAAAAATCCGATGATGACCAATGCCATTAGGAATTATCCTCTGAGGAGCATGAATGTCTGTACAGATGGCAGTCCTTTCAACAGTTGTTGCAATATTTCAGTCTGGACCAAAGCGGTGGGCTGACTGACTGAAGATATGTGTACTTGTTTTGCCAGGGATCCATCCAAATGGCGAGTTGGGGATGTGGAACATTTGGGCAAGCTGGTGTTTTCTCTCTCAACAAAGCAGATTAACTCCATCCCACTGGTAGGCAGGCAAAAGCATCAACCCAAGCAAATAATTAATTTCATTGCACTTTAAATGTTTTTTCTAAAACATAGCATGATAATATGTGTTTTCCCCGTGCAGACGGTGTTGAATAAAGACACAGTAGAGCAGGTCCTGGTGGGTCAAAGTCACTGGGAGGACAGTGTGGTGGGTGGAGTCTGTGTTACCCACTGTATGGACCAGCATCATCAGAGACAGCAGACTCAGAGTCTCATACGAGGGATTGTCAAAGCACGGAGCAGGAGGGCTAAAGGTTAAATTAATATTTCACTTGTAGAGCTGTTGTAATGCTGTGTCTCATGCTTTGTGTAAGTTCTTAATTATATCCGTGCACTGAATTCACTGGCGTCTCTTCGAGCAGTGCCAGTTCCAAGCTGTGCAGACATCAGAGGGACGTTTCCTTCAGCTTGGACATCCACTCAGCTCAGCCGCATGTCACAGGAGGATCTGAAACAGTGTGTAGAAGTTTTTGGTCAGGACACTTCAATGAGCCCTGAGCAGCGGCGCACACTGTGGGCGAAACTCAGGAAGGTCAGTAAAACTGCGAAAGACCACATGAAGTTAAGATGCATTACTCAAATCATCATCTTGTCTCAGAGTCTGACTTGTGGTGCAGCAGTTCTTTCCCCCTCCCAGCTAAGACCTTGTTCCCATCAAGCGTATCTCAACATCAGAGCACAATTCTTGGTAAATTTGTGGTGTTTTTTTTTTTTGCAGGCTGGTAGGACATCTAAGTAAAATGTGTCGTGTTTTAACGTCAACATTATCTGTGGTTGAAACATGTTCTGGTTCTTCACTCAATCCAGTCCTTCAGTCCGGTGAGAGAGCTGAGAGCAGATCAGGTGCTGGCTCTGGGCCCAGTGGTGACTGAGATGGGAGAAAGAGAGCTTCACGATGCCAGTCCCACTGATCTGGGTGTGTTGGTACATTTGGGGACACTGACAGACTGGAGCCCTAAAAAGGTTTTGAATTTTTTCATGCTGATGTAAAACTTCAAATAAATATAAAGAATCTCCTCCTGAAGACTTAAACATGTCCATTAGTGTGTGTTTAAGGTTTCTATTTTATTTATTTTTTCAGATGAGAGCGGTGATTTTAAGTATGATGCGGAAACGCAAACTAAGAGTGGAGCAATTAACAGCTGTTGATCTGGCAACATGTGGCCATCTGATGTGTGGTCTGTACCCCTCAGAGATCAAAAGACTGAGCCCCTACAACCTCAGGTCAGTCAAATACAGAAAGCAGGGGTCTTCGTTTTCAACGGCCAGGGACCCTTTAACTTAAAGATAGACCGAGTAGGAACCCCTTCCTGCATTGTATACAATTGAGTTGCATATTAAACTGGGCCGAATGGATGAACATCATGTTTTAATATTAAACATACATGTGGAAGGCACAGTGAATCTTTAAGCCTAACTGTACGGCTACCATAGTGGCTAGCTTACCTATAGTAAGCTTATCTTCAATATGTAAATATATAATTTTTTTTCACAAATAGGCCAATTTATCTTTGCTATTGATATGTTGGATTCATATTAATGTATATTTTCAGACATTTAAATTTTTGAAGAAAAAAAATAACTAAATATTTTTTTTAATAATTTGGTGGCCCCCCTGCACTAACTCTGAGGACCTCCTAGGGGTCACGGACCTCCTGTTGAAGATCTCTGACATAAAGTATAAACTTCCTCTAGCACAACAAAACTAAACAACAGTTGTAATAGCTATAAAAGAAGGCTCAGCAATATGTCATCAAAAATAATTGTGATATATATTTATAAAATACAGGTAAATGGCATCAAAACATAGTGGAGCATGAACAAAGATGGACGTATACAGTCCAAATACAGCTAATTTGTATACAAGATAGTAAGTACATTATGCACCTACATAGCAGTAGGCCTACTTAGCAGCAGTGAAATCCTTCTAATGCCGTAAAAGAACTGCTTTAGGTTTCAGAGAGTCATCAATTGATTTCACATCCAGCTATTAACAGATGCTTACTAACAGGAGGCTGGTGCACATTTCTTAGCAGCACCACCCTCATAAAACATTTTGCATACCCCCAGAGGAGGATAAAGTCCTAATTTTTTTCCCTCACACTGCAGTATGGCAGTCCTTTTCCTGCGGGAGATGTCCCTGCCATGCACAGAGCAGCAGATGGAGGCGTTGACAAGCCGTTTGTCCAGACCTGAGGCCTTTGGTCCAGTCAGTGCTTGGGGACCAGAAGTTTTCACTGAAATTGGAACATTGGCAGGTACAGTAGGACACAATATCCCTCGGGATATAAACATTTTTGTAATTAACTTTTTTCTTTTTATTGTTTTTTCCCCTCAAAGAGTGAGGAATATGGGAGGAGGCTTTTGGATGGATAGGAGCAATTAAAAATATCCCTGAGGGTATAAAAGTTTAGGAAAACTTTTATACTTCTTGTCATTTGATGTGAGGAGCATTAATTGTCTGACTACGCAGTGTTTGCGTCTCTGTTCAGTGGGCCTGGAGGACATGCTGCTGTCGGCTCTGGTACAAGAACAAGTGGAGGGAATCACCCCAGAAGCCATCGCCCTGATGTCTCCAAAAAAGATGGCAGTGAGTTTCACCCATGATTTTAGGACTATTCATTGTTTAGCTTCAGTATAGAGGTACATCTATCAATCAATCAAACAATCAAAATTTATTTATAGAGCACTTTAAAATTCAAAGAGGACACAAAGTGCTTTACAGTAAAACAATAATAGAATACATAACAGCCGTAAAATACAAAACTCACACGACCCATATAATACATATACATCTATAAGTATTACCAATGGCAAATTTGGCTGAATTGTTCAATTTTGAGATATCACATTTAACTCATCTAACAAGTATAGTCTCATAAACTATAAAATATGATGTAACAACTATGAACACATATTTTAGTTTCTTCTTTTTCATAAATAAGCTACTTTTATCAACTTTGTGTTTTTTTTCAACCCACCATTTGTAGATGTAACTACCACATTTTACACATTTTTCCTCACAATAACTGTCATTGGTTTACAGAAGTGTTTTATATATTTTTATGATATTTAAAAAGAACATAAATTAGGTCTTTGTCGTGATGTGCCATATAAAATGTAACTGAACAAAATATTTTTATATTTTTTGCTTTCTGTAAACTACTAATGACTCATTTCATTTCATGTTTATTTGTATAAGAACACATATGTAGCATAAACCTATGCCACACACCACAGCATTTATAGCCTAAGCTAATTTGCAATGCCCGTCCCTAGATGGGCCTTTAAAAGACATTAAACTCAACAACTAATACATAAAAGACAGAACACAAACTCAACTATAACTCTTACTGAAACTGGCTGAATCCGCAACTTGACAATGTAAAGCAAAAGCAAACCCACTGCCTTATCCAAAGAGACAATCTTAATAAATTGGGAAATATAGAAAATGACTCAGAGACTTATTGGCAATTGGTGCAGGGAGCTTAATGACCTCAAGCAAAATCATACTGGATAAAGTGATGCCTGGACACACATAAGAATATACATAATTAGTGAGGAGAAAAACTGAAGTAATGGACATGTAGAATATATGATCTGATTTGGGAAGAAGGATATTTAGTGCACCCTACATATTGTGCATGTACTGTGTGTTTTGAATGTTTAGATATGTTTATATATCATACTCATATAAAGAAACTGAAGTATAGTACATTTTACAGAACATTTCTTAAACTATTATATGAAAAAAAAAGATGTCAACAAGTGTGACAAAATATACACAGAGTGCCTCCTCTCACATTGTGAGTAAGTCAGTATGTGTGTTGGGTGTGTGTCGGACAGGTGGTGTTCAGTGCAGTTCAGATGTCGTGGCTGAGTGCGGAGCAAGCGTGGGCTGTCACTGAGGAGCAGTGGGCAGAGCTGGACACCGAGCAGAGGCACGTTGTCGGACTCGCTCGATACGAAGGAGACGTCCTGCTGGAGCTAAGAGGTGTGTCTTGAAAAAACATTATGTTGACAAAATGTCCTTTTAACAACCTCCTTCATAATGAGACTGTTAGAGCATATGCTGTACTTTAATTATGGTAATCCTTGTTTCCACTAACCAATATGATTTTTATGTTGTGATAATAAGGTGGTGATAAATGCTCCGTTTGTCTGCTTCAACAGGGAGAAACTCGGCTCCAGTAGGAGACAGCTTCACTATACGCTCACTGGCTCTGTGCCTCTTTTTATGGCAACTTATTTAACAAGCTGGAACGAATGGAATTGTCCCCTGACCCCCCTTGGTATCATCATATTTGTACTTACAAATAAATATTTTGAACTGTTCTGTTCCCTTTGTGCATTGGTCCTTAAATTTACTTCACTCTTGATTGTGCTCTACTGCACATCTTGACAATATGTAGATAAGTGTATGTAGTTGTAGTACAGCATGTATAATATTTTTTGTTAGAACAATCAGAGGAAACAATGCAATGATTAATGTTTATTTGATAGATGAAAGGGGCTTTCCAAACTTTACAGGTTGTGTGATCAAGCAAACATACTTGAGATTATAATTTATTAAATAAAATATCTTGAAACCTTTCCCTTAAACAGACACTGGCGTCTATAAAAGAACTTTGAAATCTTTCTACCATTTATTTTTAACATCTATTGACGCACAAACCTGTCTACCATGGTCCACGTGACATCTATGGCGACCTACCTTCTACTAGGATCTACAGTAGTTTGTTATTTTCATTCTAGAAATGCTGCATATTTGATGTATCAATCCTTTCAAAGTAAAATACCTGTCCTCTTTGGTAGCATATTTTATACCTCCTGTATGTTTTATCAAATACAATACATTCACTTAATTCTATAATATGTGGTATATTTCGGTACATTTAATTATATAATACTGGAATAGTGTGTGTTTCTTTTTTAAACTTTTTGACATAAAAGAGGTAATGAGTAAAATGTCAGAATGCTGATGCTCCTGCCTGCAGGTATTTTTGATTTCTTGAGTGTGGTACTGCAATACAAATGAGAGTAAAATACAATAATTACAGTCAGCCTGTGCAATGGTATTACTGAACTGTTATACTACACAGTGAAACTTTTAAGCTTTCAGGATTTGTGACTTTAAGGAGCAAAGTAAAAACAAAGTCAAGTTAATAATTTTAAGGCAGAGAGGAAACTGTCATGTGAGCCTTTATATGTTTTAATATTTAAAAAAACATATAAGACGATGTAGAAGGAAAGAGGCCGGATTACCAACCAGGCAAAGCGACTGCAACTGCCCCAGGCCAGGGGCCCCAGGTTTACAGTCTGTCAATTGCTTTTTGGTAAGTTAATTCATTGCACATTTGTTAAATAATCTGACCCACTAAACTACAATATCAATAAAGGTAGCATGCAGCATTAGCTAATTTTGTGGCCTTGCGTTGTACAGGGCCATGTGTGAAAATTTAATTTTGATAATAGTTGTATAATTTAAGCAGGTGCTAAAATTTAGCATGGTGCATATTTCTTTTTTTAATATTACTTTCTGAGCACTTGTTCCTTTACAGTATTACAGTAGTTCCAGTAGAGAGATTTCAGGAAATGAGGAGAGAGAGAGGCAGAGAGTGACAGATTAATGATGCTTTAAGGATCCCCAGGCTGAATGTGAACTAGGCACATTGCGGTTCATGGTTGACTGCTAGGGCAGCCCAAATGCATATTTCTAATTAAAGTTGGGTCTCATCAAATTATCATATATATTATAACTGTCTGACACACAGGAAACCTGGGACCAGATAGTTTTACTCCAGCGTAGGAGGCCACTGGCTGGTCTGGGGAAATAATGAAGCTTCCACGTATAGTCTACATTGTGTTTAGTGAAAACTTAGAGGTCTCAGGATACATACACACTGCACAGTGGCAGGGAGGAATGTCTGGAAGTCAATAGGGGCCTAAAGACAATTTTTTTGCCCGGGGTCCCCCAAACAGGTTGATCTGGCCCTAAGAAATCTTTATTTATTGTGCGTGTTCCAGCCACAACAATTTTCTCAATGAAGATGGTGCTTTCTGGCATTTTACTGGGCATCTATTAAGTGTTTTACTGTAAAAAAAAAAAAAATCTATCTATCTGTGAATAAATATCTTGTTTTGCCAGCTTCAGCATGAAGATTAAGGTGCTGTTCCGCTTGTGACCAGCAGATGGGGGTGTCGCAACGCTGCTGGCCGGTAAGTAGGTGTTGCTCTAACGTCTCCACTCTGTCCACGGCCGTGACGTATTTCCTGGGGCTTGAACGGTCCACTCGGCGCTACACCAGAGGGGTATCATGACTATTTATAACCAGCTATTCTATCTTATTAATTTTTCAGTCGCTTCACCGTGCCGTCGTCGGTTCTAACACCGAGGTGAGAGACAACAACAACCCGGGGCGGGCAGGGGGTAAGGGGAGGGGGGGAGGGGGGGGGGGGGGGGGGGGGGGCGTTTGGGGGGGGGGTGGTGTTGGGGGGGGGGGGGGGGGGGTCGGCGAGTTTGCCCCGGGGCCTTTTTACCCGGACCCTGACACCGGACAGGACGGCGTGTTGTTTATTGATCCCGGTGTGTGTGTGTGTGTGTGTGTGTGTGTGTGTGTGTGTGTGTGTGTGTGTGTGTGTGTGTGTGTGTGTGTGTGTGTGTGTGTGTGTGTGTGTGTGTGTGTGTGTGTGTGTCGGCTCGCGAAGGGGGGATCTCACACACTCACTCACGCCGAGGTGACGTCGACTGCGCCGTGTCCGGTTTCTGTGGTTGTTCCTGCGAAGAATTGTGTTCGTGCTCCACACTGCTCGCTCGGTACGAGTAGTAAAATGTAGCTAAGGTCGGAAATGTTCGTCAGGGCTGGATGAGAGGAGAGGAAAAGGGGAGGCACCTGTGAGACGGAGCAGGTCAGCCTACCGCGGTGTCAAGTTTACGTTAATCCCGGCGAGGTACAGTTCCAGACATATTTGTCAAGCGGAGGAGTCCTCATCGGTTCAGCTCCAGCATTATGATTACGTGTTGTTATCACGGACTTAACGTGTGAGGTGAGTCAAACAACCGCAGACTCCTATCAGCTGGTGTATTTAAACCTCTTAACTTTAGCTTATGAACAAAGTATTTGGCGTTACAGGCCGGAGCGAGAGAAGTTTTCCGCCTCCCTGAACTGTAACTGCAGTTCATGTTTATGTCATTTTTATAGCACGGTACGTGTTGTTGTTTACACGTGCAAGCTCATAGGAAACTTACTCTTTCATATTGTACTCTGATGCATCAGGGATTATTAAGGTTATGCCTATAGATTCCTTTGGGACTGAGCGTTGACATCAGGGAGTAATCGCTGCAAAACACAGCTGATGTTGTTTTGTTAGACTGGTCCGACTTGCTGTGTTCCGCATTTTCTTGTACACTCGAATTAAACAGAACCTAGATTGATATGAATACTAACTTCCTGTGAAAAGAGTCACTGAGTTTCAGCTATTAAGTGTCACAGTAGAATAGAAATGGGTGTTTCATGATGGGAACTGACCTCCTTTGTGTTTGTTCTTTCACTACATCCAACACTGTAATTGTATCTCTCCAATGAGGGATACCGAGCTGCTGATCATTATGGCTTAACACTGAAACAGGGTCGTTGAGCCCCTTACATGCAGTTACATGTACTACACAATGCACTTCATTTGGGGTGGTCAGGCATCTTGCTTCTACTGTACAATAAGATGTTCCAGTAGAGTTAAAGTTGAGTAGGCACTGCCTTATACTATACAAGGCTACTACTTCTTATCTCGGGAAAACTCTAAGAGTTACCTGTGTAGTAGAAAATATATTATGGAAGTCTATGTATGACGCATTAATGCTGACCATTGCTGTAGGAAGTCTGAAGAAGTAGATGACAACGCATGGGTCAAAACAAATATACCAGGACAAAAAAGAAAGAACAGACAACAAGAGGTTTTTGTTTTAATAGTTTGCAAGCACTTGCTCAGCTAGCTGAGAGTCAACCCATTAAACCTTATATGGGTTTTACAATGAAGTGATGTTATAAGAATGAGACTTACTTGCAAAGGTGGTCACAAAACGCATTCAATAACCTAACTACACTATGATGCTGTCACGTTTGGTCACGCTTACATACTTTTTAAAACCGTGAAACTAAGTAGCAGGGATACATTTTAATTAAATAAAAAGCAAAATGGTGAAATCCTGCACCATTGAAGAGAGTGGTAAAAATCCACTCCTGTTATTAAAGGCCTTCGTTCAGGAGGGCAAACAATGTGGCCAAGGAGGTGTTTTTTTTGCTTCTCGACATCCTGAATAAAGGCTTTTATACACATTGTGTCAGGATCTGGTTTTATAACTCTCCAGAGGTGTACATTTCCACCATTTTGTTTACTGTTTTCTCCTTTACTTTGAGCACCTGTGGACTTCTAAAAGAGGTCCCAAAGATTTCACAGTGCCACTGTTTTTGTTAATATTTTAATTAACAACACATTGAATTGAATTCAAATACAGTCTCTGTTTAAATGTTTAAATATTATGACTCTGGCTTTCTGTGTGTTATTCTGCTTGTAGTGAAAGCTGTGAGTCATTCAGAGGCTTCCTTTTAACGTTTATATATAATTTATACATGTAGAATAAGAACCTTGCTGTAATGCAGATTACAGATGTTATTCATTTAAATACAGATTCTGATAACACTGCAACCTTAAGCACACATTTAAAAAACAAAACAAGGCAACTGTGTAAAACCTGATTTTGAAACCAGACCACCAAACAATCTGAACATTTAAAGCATATTCTTTGTGATGATAATTGTCTGAATGTTGGCGTGCTGCTGGTTATTACACTTAAGACCATTTTTTGTAAAATCAACGGCTTTGTGAAGTGTTAGCCCATATACACAATTTGCTATAAAAAAGTATTTTTTTAGTTAAGGGTAGTGATAATGGAATATAGTATCCTAGTAGTCTGCTGCCTCACTATCCCTATGCGATGATGATAGTGGGTGCAATAGTGATAAACTCAGTTTTATACTGTCGATCTGCCATTAGAACACCTCTGTACATCACAATTTAGGAACTGAGGTTCAGTAATATTTTGCAAATTTAGTTGCAAATACAATCTGACTGAGGGGTTGTTTATGGCATATTGAATTAACCTAAAGTCATCAATATTATTACTGTCACTTCATTGGTTTGCCACACCTACACAACCTGTTATTTCCAAAATCCCTGTAGGTTTATCTGAGCGTTCTAGCACTGATATATTCATTTCATGTGTGTCACAATGTGAGAACTGGCAGTAATTGCAAGATATTTGTGTGGGAGAAAAGGGTCATATGGGCTAAATGCTTTTGAGTTCATTTTTATCTCATTAAAATGTAAATAATAAACTGATGAGGTGTAAACGGTTTCCTTTTTAAAACGTCCCGATGAGTTTGGTAATGAGGCTGGTATTATCCTTTTGGGTTTAATGATACTTGGCTAATTACAATTTGGTGTAGTTTTTTCTGTTCTAATATCTGTTATCACAGTCTGGCATATGGTATCATTTACTGTGGCAACACTAAAGACCACTCACAGCGCGACGGTTGGCTTCTCCTTACTCTCTTGCGAAAAGTCAAGTAGTTGGGCAGTTGTTACGCCATGCTGTGTGGTTTTCACACTGACGTTAAAGGATCGGAGTGGTTGAGCGCCCGTGAGGTCACATGCGTCTGTACTTAAACGTCAGTATGTGTCTGGAAATCAAATCAACAGAGGGTTGGAAACGTTCACACTCTATTTACCTGTTGCATCAGAGGACAAAGTTGAGTGAGTTATGCCACCAGATTTCTTTTCTTTTCTTGTTAGCTTATTTTCCTTATATACTGTATTTTAAAAAATGTGATTAATGTAAATCTAATACATACTTTTCTTGCAATTTACTAGCAAATATTGGCTTAAATAGCCATGAAGCACTAAGCAGATGATACAAAAAGTAAACATGTAATTAATGTTGGGTGTGGATCCTTGCTACTTAATTTATGCGGATTTGTATGTATTTAAATTAGGCTTAATTAAACCTGACTGGAGAATTAAAAAGGTGGTGGAGGGGTTTGGGTGTAACTGAAGGTTGTCACCTTAAAAAAGCAGTTATACTTTGAGAGAAACTTACGACACCTAATTAGTTCTGCTTGGTTTAACATACATGGTGCTTGTTTTATCTATAGTAGTATGTGTTGTGCAGTTAGCTCTTATCCAGATATTTATGAAATGAACATCTACTGTTGAAATGCCTGGCATGGATTAGCAGCTAGTCGTACCGACTCGCAGCCAGGCTGACCTGTAGGCTCGCTGATCGCTAATGATGCAATTACATGAGGCTTCACAATGCATTGAACCAAGTCTATTTCAACCCTTTAGATATTTACTTGTTACTTGCGGTTAAAATGATGAAGTCTTTTCAGCAGTTTTAAATAGTCTTTTTCACCTTATGCCACCTAACATTTCTATCAGTTCCACATACTTATTGCAGAGGGTACAAGGGATTTAAATATTAATTTAAATTGCCACTGAGCAAACAGGGCTTCTTTCATAATAGAAATCTGAGGGTTGTTGTTGATAATAAATGATAAATGCCACTGAGAGGGGATCTACAGTAGCTGTGTTGGTTTTAACCGTGTATGCGAAAGAAGAAGTAATATCAAGGGATCCTTTTAATTTCTTAGTAACCAGCCAGATGGAAACATCAGCCACCAAAGAGATTTTTGAAAGAGTAATTGTTCTGTTAAGGCCATCTACTGTATAACAAATTAATGAATGATCTATGACTGAAATTATGCTTTTTTGTTTTAAGTATAGTTGAATTGGTGAACATGTTTGTTGTTATGTAAAATGTGTTGTGAATGTAAATATACACAGAAGAGTAGCCCTACTCCAACAAATGAAACATGTGTCTGAAGTTACACATGTAGGAAAAATCCCTGTGAATGTGTAATTAAATGAAACTAAATTGCCTATACATTTTAAGAATGTATAAAAAGTGGCCTTTTAGGTAAATGTATTAGCCTCGTGAGACCATCCTGATCTCGCAAGCTCCAGTTTTTCACTCGCAGATCAGTCTGGCATCTTGAGATAGAGAAAATTTGGAGCCGTTCGCCAAACAACCGACCAATCAGCGTTGGTTTTGAGGCGGGTTTAGGTGTGACGCAATGAGAAGCGCCTGTTCAGTCTAAACAACATGGCAGCTTCCACGGATGAGGTGACCGTAGCTATCGTGCAAGTTTTATCCGAATTAGAAAGTATTCCTTCATTGAAAGAAGAGCAAAAAACGGCACTGGAGGCTTTTCTCGGAGGAAAAGATGTTTTTGCTCTTCTCCCGACTGGTTTCGGCAAGAGGTTGATCTGATTGGTTGATTTGGCCCGTCTATCACCAACATAGGTGGTGATAGACAGATGGTTCATCCAATCAGCTAACCAGTATTTTCGCCCCTTCCCAAAAGTCCTCCAACAGAAAGTTCCCAGATGGATATGCCGAGCAAATGCGAAGCAATCCATCTGGTGGAGTCAGGTTACCAAAATGTATACAGCTCAGAATGAAACTGTACAGATGTCCATTTGAGAAGGTTTTTGAATTTATTAGTTTATAATAGACAGTTAAACATGTCTGCAAAATGAACAATTAAGTGTAAATTGTCCCAACTACCTTGAAACAGGTCATTCTTGCTTCTCAACAAACTGTTCAGGGTAAATTTGAGGAGCTTGTTTGTTCATGTGGAGTGTGGCATAATGAGTGAGTTCAATTTGGTTATTTTGTTCATTGGATGGCAAACACAGGAGAGGGATTGGTTTATAGAAGGCTGTCGCACCTGCAAAAATATGAGAAAACACTGTCCCACAGTAGACTTGAATCAGGAGAACAAATGTGACCGCATACAGTAGGAAACACAGAATAGGAGCACTGTATTCAGTGCAGTCCAGTCAACTTGGTGGTTACAATAGAGTTAGCACTTTGGATAATGGTCTCAACTGACTGAAGGCGCAGCTGACCCTTCTGGCTCAAAACAACAGTTAAGAGGCAAAATTGTATCAGCTAAACAGCTCTGGCTAGTGTAGCTATATCATATGATATATTGCTTTGTCTTATTCATAAGATTGTGCTTTAGATGTTTGTTTCTTATTGCTTGGTGATAACCTGTGAGTCAGCAGCATACTAAAAAGAAATACCCACTCTCAAATCTGTGTGTTGTACACTGTAGTCCAACATTTTTCTCTGACACTTTAAGTGTGTATGTTCTCTCCTTGGCCTCAGCCATTGAGCGCCTGCCTGAGACATTGAAACTCCACCCTCGAGTGGCTACTTCCCCTCAAAGTGAGACCGACTCTGCTGTGATCCCTCAGCATCCAGGGCGTAGTCTAGGTTTTCCAACCACACTTATCCACCTCTGCTGGCAATCCAGTACACCTAAGCATTTTCCTTTTTGTAAGCTTCATCTACCGTATCCTCCCACAGGAGTTTAAACGCCAGATATTGCTGCTGTGTGTCTGACCACAACATCAGGCCTGGCCTTGACGTCCTGCTCACTGCTTCCTGTGAGATTATCAAATGCCTGTAGTTAGCTGGGCTGTAGTACGCCTTGTCCAAATTGCTGTTGGGGTGGCTGTTCTTCCTCACGGACAAAATGGATTCATATATTATTTAATGTGTTTAGTCTTCATTTCGACACATCGCCGTTTAGTTAGGTTTTTCGTGAAATCTGAAAACGTTAACACCATAGTTTATTTCCTCTATTCCTGTTTTATGTTCCTTATTTCACCAAACATTGGGGCACCTATAAAGGGAACGAACAAAACCTCAAATTTGGACCTCAAAGTGTTCTTTGTTTGGCGTCATGTGAATAGTTTCCCCATGGATCTTGACACGTCCAGGGTGTGCGGTCTTCTTTTTTTGTTACAGTTTTATGGATCGCAAGGAATGACTCGCCACTGTAAACTTTCACCAGTCTTTCTGAACTTTGCAGATGTGTAAACCTGCATTATTTTCTTCTTTTGCCTCCTTTCAGGTGAGCTGTGACTGCCCCCCTTCTTTGTCTCTCCGTACACCTGCATGTACTGTGGGCAGCCCCGGCCCTTCGGAGAGGCGCTGTGCTCAGAGACTGTGCTGCACTAGAAGAACCCATGGCTTCTGGCACTCCATGTCCCTCTGTAGGCCGCAGGCTCAGGCTGCTGGAGTTGCTACTCGGGCCACTGTTGGTCTTGCTGGTTTCTGGGTTGGGACCAGCACTGGGTCAGAAGGTCTACACCAACACATGGGCTGTCCACATACCTGGAGGTCAGGAGGAAGCGGATCAAATTGCCATTAAACATGGGTTCATCAATTACGGACATGTAAGTAATAAGCTGCACTTTAGACTTTTAATGCCCCCCCCCCCTGCATTTGCAATGGTATAATGTTTAGATATTATGAGAAAGTCCAAGATCTGAAGCACTTAAATGAGCACTACAGCGGCCGTATCTGGAAAATGAAACCAACTACATTTGGAATATGCAAATATAGGACGCATCGGCCTCCTGAGAGTTTGCATAAAAGGAGGTTAGCTTGCTGCTATTGTACACACAGTGTCCCCTCACTGTGTATAATATATGACTTATTCATTTCTATATTATATCCCATCAATATTCAGATGTGCTCATTAATGATTATTATGGGTTATTTATGATTCTTCATTATTATGGGTTAGCTCATTTTATTGGGGTTTCCTGTTGGCTCATCAGAGAGCATCATGCACTTGTGTGTTTCCACTTTTTCCATCCAAAGACAAAACACTCTTTTCAAAAGTATTTATACTTCCTGATCTTATTTCTCTGAATGTCAGTTACAGTGAAAACCAATATTCAGCCTATTGTGTGACTGTTGTGTGTGTGATGTGATCACCAGGTACTAAACACCTGGTCACTGCTTCATTATCTTTTACAGCTCATTAGTTGTATATTCTTTGTCTTTGTTTCGTGACAGTGGTGTTGCAAGAAGCCGGAAGCTTTGTACCGATGCACTGATCAAACATACAACAATAGATTTGTTTCCCATCCTGGTTGCTTGCTTGCTTGTGAACCGGTTATGACAATAGTCTAAGGCCACGTCCAAAACGATCTTTTTTTACCGGTCTTCCCTGGATTCGTTTCAAGAATAGTTGCGTCCAAACAAAACCATTTGTAAATGACTCAATACACTACTTAATATGCCAGGGCTATAGGCGGTGCTGTTTCTGCTACAGAAATTCACCAAAAACAGAGAAGAAGAGCATCTATCCACTTACCATCATAACATGACTAGCTAGGCTAACGTTCTCTTAATGGACTATAATAACTTTCACCACTGCTCATTTTATAAAGGCCGCCGCAAGAAAACGTGTCTTTGTTTACATTGTATAATGTGCTTTTGGATTGCTTTTTATTTTGCAATTCTGTCTGCCGTCGGACATGATTGCAGCACGCTAACGTTAGCTCTGCTAGCTAACATCGGCAGTCAAACAAACATCAATGATCCAATGTCTTTTTGATAATCTACACGTTTTTCTTGCAGTAGCCTTTCTACAATAAGTCATGATAAAAGTTACTATAATCCGTTCAAGGAGTTGATAAGCAGACAGATTAGCTAGCTAGTTGATAAATTGTCTACTTCCACTTTATAAACCGCTAACCATAGCAGCTAACGTTAACGTTACGTCGCTGCTGGAGCGGTCAGATACTTCAGCGATGTTTAACGTTGGCTACATAACGTTAGCAATATATCTTGTGTAGAATCCAGGACCGGCAGAGCAGAGGGAAGAGTCAGGGATTAGAGAAAAAGTATTTAGATGAAGTGAGCTGGTGTGACCATGGAGATGGGATATGCTCGCTTAGCTTCACCGCAATTGTGTACAGTGTTGCCAGATCTTGCGAGACAAATAAGCAACCAGGCCTGTGAAAACAAGCCCAAAACAAGCGACTTTTTCTACAGAGCCCCCCTAGGTTCCGGGAAGAGAAAAATAAATCAACTGTACATTATATACCCAGTAAACCTCTGATAATTTAAATTTGCACACACAAATAAATATCATCCTGAATTCATAAATTCTTTATTATTCCAGGGACTGCAGAAGATCCCATTTTTAAATAACTATAACCCAGAAACAGGAGAAATTATTGATAATCTTAGTGTGCAGCAATAAAGTGGCTCCTGCTCTGATAAACAAATGAGTGAGTTAGAAAAGACTAAAACTAAACTGGTTTAAAACCATTCCAGTCGAAATCATTTGAACAGGTGAAGATGACGCTTGGTCTAAAACATTTTTCTTAAGACTCATAACACTTTAGCCTTTATTTATATATATATATATATATATATATATTATTTTATATATATATATATATATATATATATATATATATATATATATATATATATATATATATATAAATAAGGCTAAAGTGTTATTATCTTTCTCATCACTCACTGACGTTTTCCTAAACAGAAAAAAATAGATTGCCCTGCTCTGCCTCTGATTGGCTAGTACTCGTTGCCATCTGGGTCAGAGCCAATTAGAAGCAGGATGTGGGTGGGAACAAACTCTGCTGTCTCCTGTGTGTATGGGGAAAGGGGAGGGACAGAAGGAACAGGAAAGACAAACGCCTACGTTTAAATAACATATAGAAAAGATCTGCTTGACAACTTATTATGGAGCTTGGAACAAGCCCAAATAATCAACTACGCTTTAGAAACAAGGCCAAAAAAACCACGACCCGTGACTACCACTATTTGTAAGCGACTTTACAGAAAAACAAGCCCAAAGTCGCTTATAATAAGCGGACTTGGGAACAGTGATTGTGTGTGTCAGCAGCTAAGAGAGGTCAGTGGGCCAGAGAGGGTGTGAAAGTGGTCGAGGGGTGTGGCGATGACATCATTGATACGAACGTATGCGGTTTCACCATCCAAACGAAGCCAAACGAGAGCCGTTTTCGAATTTTTTCACCCTGGAACCAGGTTTCAAAAAAGTGCGTTTTCAGGCAGTGCGTTTACAGGATTCGTTTGGACTGTCGGCCCAAACGATGCAAAACATGTGCGTTTGCACAAAGAAACGTTTCCGTGTGGATGGCCCCTAAAGCAGAGATCTTCAACAGGGGGTCCGGGACCCCTAGGGGGTCCTCAGAGTCACTGCAGGAGGGCCCCCAAATTATTGTCAATTTTTGAAAGTTTTTTCTAAAATTAAAATGGCTTAACATAATTCCAACATATTACTACTGGATATCAATAAGGTAGCCACCCACAGACACAGTTAATCCTAAAGATTCACTGGGCCACATCATGTGTGTGTGTAACATTAAAAGATGATTTATAAAACCTTTTTTAAATTAATATTTTAATAGCTTAGTATTCTATGCAAAAAAGGTATGCATAAAGGCGTTAGGCTGCCCTACACGTTATTGTAGGCCCAGTTTAATATGCAACTTCATTTTATACAATGGCTTAAAAAATGTTGAAGTCTAAAGCCACAGTCCACAATCACGACTTTTGACTAAAGTTGGGAACAGATCTGAAGATTAGTGAAACCTACAAAGGCTAGACAAATGGCTAATAATTGGTGATTTCCACCAACACACACAGTGCTATTAGTTTTAAGTGAATAGTGGACAAAACACTGAATGGTAGTATGATTAGAACTGTGTCCCCATTTCATGTAAAAAACAAGTATTACCACATGAGAATAGACGAAAACGGCAGTGGTGGACATCTATCTGAAAAACATTTGCTTGCTGTTGAAATTTGTGTGTAAAAGCTGGAAACAAACCGGTGAAAAATGCCAGATTTCTGTGAAACCGTCGTTAGAGAGACGTGGACAACAGAGACTGTAATGGAAACTCAGCAGAGAGAGAGTTTGAGGTGAGTCAATTTTGGAGGAGTAGGTGAACTTTTAGCTATGGGCGGGCACTAACATCTGGATGACCTAGATTATAAAATCATCCCGTCACTCAAGGGACTACACCTTATTTCTGTTTCTCATAACCGTTCAGAAATATTTTAAATCAAACGGACAGCGACTGGATCAAAACAATTTAAAATTCCCAAACACCAGACACTGTATGATCTCCTGACTGACAAGAGTTGGATTGAAATATGTTTTCAGTCAACTTCCATCTCGAGGAAGGTTTAGATTCAGATCTTATTATGCCTGTAGCTTTCCAGGCACAGTGTAGGTGTGGGCAATGTAACATTCCCTGTGTGCTCCAGTTACGTATTCCTCTTTTATCACTTCCTGTTTGACCTCAGTGCAAGCTAATTATCCAAGTCATCTTCTAACATTCTCACGTCCTCTCCGGATTTTTTTTAAGACTTGTTAAATTGTCTTCAGCAGGACTACAGGAGTTTTTATTTATCTTTTCATGTAGTCTTCTTTGTCTTGTGTACTATTGTTCAACAGACACTTTTCTTGATACGATGTGCTTTTTTGTTTTGATGTTATTTTGTACAAACCAAAAACCAAAAACTTGAGGCTGTAATGTTACTGCTGATTTTCTTTTCAGCCACAAACTCTTTTAAATGAACTTTTAAAGTATCTAAACCTACGTACCTACGTTGTGCACAAATACTACTTCAAATAGCAATTTATTTTCCACGGGTGACATTAAAAAACATTTTAGGATCATCCGTTCCTCCGAACTTATAGTAGTGCTGTAATTTTAAGATTGCACAATATGCTTTTTAGACTTTCAGTTACTGCGCTAAATGAGGTTTATATACAAAGTATAATATAGGAATGTGAGGATAGTTTTTTGATAGACAACAAAAAGGGGCATGCACATGTTTAATTCCATATTCTCAGCACTTTTCCAGGGAACCATGTTCTGCTTTGCACCATATGGTCTTACTGGTCATGACCAGAAATGTTATTTGTGCTCTGAATCACAGCATGCAGACTAATGAGTAATCCTACGCACTCAAATCCTTAAACTATGAATTGCCTGTGGACCGCGAGGACTCCAGACAAAGCAATTACACCCATGTACTTGCAGAACTGCGTCCTGGAGAGGCTAGGGCTGTGGTTTACCAGGTCTCAGCAACTATTTTATTGTATTTTGAGGGAGGGGAAATGAACTGTTGTGTCTGACGAGAGCTAACTTGACGAGCTAGTCTTGACATGGCGGTTAAGAATGTAAAATGGCAGAGCAGGGGCCTGTATCACGATGCAGCCTTAATAAAATTAGCTGAATTAGCTGAGTAAAGCATTAAGCTCTATCAAATGTAAAACAACACAAAACAGATTTTTTTACGCAAAGCATTAGATCCCTGAGCTGGCATTTTTGTTAAAATAATCCCAGTTATGCCCCACCACAACACCAAAGAGCCTGACCTGACCCGAACCATCTTGTGCTGCTAAAGCATCCAATCATTACCTATGTCGTATTGTGTGCGTTTTAGGGTACTGGGGCCAAATTTAAAGTTGGTTTAAAGGATCAAACAGAAATTCATGAGACAGATACCTATTTATTGCTAGAGAGAAGAAGCACTTTGTGCATGTGCAAGTTATACATAATTATTCTACTTGAGAAGGTTCCTGTAGTGTTGTAATGAAGTAGAATGAAAAATGAATAAAGATACACAATAACATTTGTTAGTTTGGAGTAGTGCTGTCAAACTATTAAAATATTTAATTGCGATTAATTGCATTAATGTCATAGTTAACTCGCAATTAATCGCACATTTTTATCTATTTCTAAATTTGATTTCTTTTTGTCCCATTATTTTTTTTTCTCATTTTAATGCTCTTATCAACATGGGAAAGTGGATCGGCTTGCTTTTGTGCTTTTGTCGCCTGGCTTTGACGAGGGGGCGGAGAATTGGCATCAGCTGTGTGCTTGGCCATCAAGTGGTATTTCAGACTGGACGTGCTGCGATGATAGCTCAGTTCACAACGACAAAACACACAGATCACTTTGGCCTTGTCAATGGAACCATTTGGCAACTTTTTTAAATTAAACTTTCCATTCAGAATCTTATTGGCATCCATTTCTGCGTCTCGCGCTTGTCTCCACCCAAAACGTAACGTTAGCCTGCTACTCTTTGGTTGGCTCGCAAGCCCAAACAAGTGTGTGCGGCGTGCCTGTTGTTTTGTTTGCGGTCTAGCTAGGTCCGGTGTGGTGTTGTAGTTTTTCTAACATTACTAGTTGTTGCAACAGCATTTGAAAAAAACTACTAACTTTGCTAGGCCAAAAACCCCAGTTAATCTCGCAATAAAAAAATCTACGCCGTTAAAATGGGTTTGCGTTAACGCCGATAATAACGTGTTTAACTGACAGCACTAATTTGGAGCTGCAACGATTAGTGGCTTCATTTATTATTTGATTGACAGAAGACTAATAGGCAGCAATTTTCATAATCGATTTATCAATTTGAGTCATTTCTCTGGGTCCAGCTTCTTATGTTTGTGGGTTTTTCTTCGTCTTCTACAATTAAGAAATGAACATCTATCGATTTTGGACCGTTGGCGGCACAAAATAAGACATTTGAAGACCTTGGGCTTTGGGAAACATGATGAGCATTTTTCACAATTTTCTGACAATTGTAGACTAAATAGTTGATTATTTGAGAAAATAATCGACATTAACCGATAATGAAAATAATTGTTAGGTGCAGCCAGGAGGCTTTCTGTTGGACACATATAGCATAAAAACTGGCAACATGACATCGCCATGATAAATCCTCAAAACAGTCGCATATTTTAAGCCCTCGGCACGTTATTGATGTATTCTCTCTGCTCATTAACTTTGAAAGGTGAGGTATAACCACAAGTGATGACCAAAATATAGATGCTTCTACGTTCTGCATTGCACCGAATGCATTCCAGTACCTAACTGCTCATTGATTAAAATGCAGCCATTACTTTAGAGCTGGGAACAAACAAATCTGTAAAGCCTTTTTTTTTTTTGCCTACAGATGAGGATTGAATGAGAGTAGCTTTGTGAGCTATGTGTGCAAGGCATGGTGAGTGTAAGCTCTGTGTCTGACTCTGCTGCTGTGTGCAGGTGTTGGAATTAGGCAGGAGAGCTTGAGGGGAGGATCAAAGACTGCAGCTGGGCAGGTTTTACAGTTCCGATGATGCTTGTTTTTTATTTCGCCTTAACTCATCCCACTCCCACTATGGCATCCATACGCCCTATACCCTAAACATTGTCAGATTTCATAATCCTCCATAGCGACACATGCAGCATGTTGTCAAGATGGTGTAGACGCACTTTTGTGTACACGATAATTAACCCATCTTAAAATGTACTCCCGTTACACCCGACCATATGTTGTACATGATTTTGCTTATTGATGAGATAATACAAACTTTCCTTAATGTAACATAACATCTTCAAGGATTTTAACTGCTGAATTCATTTTACTGCTATGTGATAGGTCATTATCTGCTTAAATGATAAATTTGAGCTGCAACTAATGATTATTTTCATTATAGATTAATCGTTTGGTTTATAAAATGTTGGACAAACCGTGTTAAATGCTTGTCAACAACCACAATCCAAAACCCAATAAGTGCCAAGTTAACTCATTATCTTCATTACTTTAATGAAGTATAATTCTTCTTCTGTATTTTAAGGTGATGTTGGTGGGAGGTGCCCTTTTTGTTTTTGTGATCAAATGTTACTTTGAGTGCTGGATGGGTGAAAATGGTCTACGCTCATCACTTTTTTTTTGTCTTTGCAATAGATGATGCCGGTAAGGAATATTGATATGAATGTAGCTAGAATGAGCCGGGCTATCTGTTTTGTGAAAAACGGTGAAAGTGAAAGGTTGCCTTGACCAAGTGGTGTGCAAATAGATACACCTCTCACTTTGACTTCACTTCAACATTATAGGGCCATTTTAGAACAAGGGGAATAATTAAAACCAAGGTAAAGTAATAAAATTAAGAAACCGCTGACTCACACTGTGGTAAATGGGTATTAACTGCCAGCTCGCATCTCGGATGGTTATTTTACATTTTAAAGACCTTTTCTTGCCCACATCATCAGCCTTGCACTGCATTTTTTTTTTCCAGGGCAAATCACATTTTTGTGCTACGTCTGGTTCAATTGCACCTCCATTACGCCAGTATTTAAATAAATGGTGAAATGGGATTGAGGGACTGCTATTAGTACTATAAGTCATTTGATGAGTACTGACATAAGTTAA
Source organism: Perca fluviatilis (assembly GCF_010015445.1). NCBI lineage: Eukaryota > Metazoa > Chordata > Actinopteri > Perciformes > Percidae > Perca > Perca fluviatilis. Next base: position 27,704,519 of record NC_053114.1, read on the forward strand.
ACAAATCTTAAGAATCATTATAGTGCAATCTGTGAAATGGATCAAACGGCCACAAGATCAAAGGCCAATTAAAACATATCAGTTGTGTTCACTGTACAACAAAAGCAGCCCTTTTTTATTTGATCTGCTGAGCTTGACTGCTGGTTAAACTGCTAGATTCTTTTTATATATTTTTAGGTCAGTCATGTGTTTCGAAACATGCGCATGTGCCTCTCTGGCCTCAGGCTTTCACCATCTCGTCCATCTTGTATGCAGCTCATGAAGAGGCACAGGCTCTCAATAGTTAACTTGCTCTTTGCAATGTTGCAGGAATACCTTTTGGCCCTAAATTGTGTTGAGCAATTTACAGCCTTTTGGATGAATTTGCATTCATCTGGTTTAACAATAACCAGATTACCGTCATTGTTAAAAAATAAAGTAGCACAATCACAAATATAACAACTTGTTATAACTTGTGATTCAGTTTTAGTTTTTTTTTAACATGATAAAGGTAAGTCTACCTACACAGAGCTTGTGTCATGATGAAGTGTTATATAAGGAGTGTCAGTGACACCATTTCTAGAAAGTATTTTTGTTTCCTACTTCCTCCTCTTTTTGGAATGTGAAACAGGTTACTGGTGTTGAATCATGAAAATACAAACCTGTAAAATGTACATGACGCTATGTTTAGAGGATGCAAAATAAATCTCTAATTTTCCTTAGAAACTGTCTTTGATTATTCATAACCAGAGGTGGAATACAAAAAGGTGCTACATAACTTATGTCATCTATTCCTACACTCTAACTTAAAAGTAAAATGCATTTCTCAGAAGCTGTCACTTCCCTTCTTGTGAGCAGCGGTTTGTGTCACTGGTGGAAGATAAAACCGTCTGTGTTCGTATTTCGAGGCCAACTTCCTTCATAGCTCCTTCTGCTAGGCCACCCCAGGGCTTTGCATGTAAGGGAGGATTGTGTTTGGCATACTGTGCCCTCACTGTGCTCAGTGGCACCAACTTGGCCTATTTCTGCTATCAAATGTGCTGATTTCTTGCCCTCCAGTCTGAAGTGGTTAGACCATTTTTTATGAAGATTATTAATATTCTGTTTAGCACAAGATTAAAGAAGGAGCAAAAGAGATGGATATTATCTGTAATTTTGATGAAGTACATGAAATGACACTCTCCTATCTGTAACTCATGACACAGCACTGCACTTAAAGGAAGCCTCTGTAAGAACTTCCACTTAAATCTATCCCTCAACAAAAAGGAAAGTAGTTCAAGATACGGATGAACTTCTAATCTCTTTCTTCCATAATTGGTTGGGTTTTCTTTATATTTTTTACAGGCTACTTTAAATGAAAGCTCCTTCCCCATAGGGCCTGGCAACATCAGATATTGCAATATCTTTCACCAAATGCTGTATTATCAACATGACGTGACATCATTTGCATGACTTTTGGTGCTTTTAGATCATGTTTCCACACAAGACAATTTTGGAGAAATAATTCTCTCAGAAATTGTAATCAAGAGGCAGATTCACTATTCATTTCACTTGGTTACCACTGACAGTATGTGCCTTCTCTATTGAATTTAAACATAAAGTATAATGATATTGAATTAAACAATTAAACCCACAAAACAATAAACACAGTAACATCAACAAGGACATAACCGCACATAACGGCTCATCCTAAAACCACACCTACTACATTGCTAGAGGAGCCCTCTATGTCAAAATACTGAGTCTACTCAAAGACTAAAAAAGAACGTACGAACAGTCAAGAACAAGTAGGTTTAAGGTAAATAAGTCTTGAAGTGAAGAAACAAAGTAAGTGAGTCTGGCAAATTCCAATCTGATTGTGCTTTAAACTTGAAAGCACGCCTCCCTATCTCTTTGAAGATTCAAGGCACAATAAAAGTTTTTTTGTGTGTCTAAGTGAGAATGATGATCTGAATGGAATTGCTGTTTTAAGTATAAAGGATAGTTCAAGCAACTACATTTAAAAATCAAAGAGCAGCCAATGAAAACGTCTCCTAAGGGGAAGTGATAACCAGTTAAGTGTATCATACATGTGACGATGCGTGCGCTAAGGACACCTCAGGACAAATCTACAGATTATATTAACTACATTTAAAGGATGAAGATGTGTTTCAGAGGTGCTGTATATAATGTCACCATAATCCATAATGGGAAATAAAAGCTTTTGGGCAATTTGTTTTCTTACTTGGAGAGTTAAACAATTAATTGAGAGATATAATATTCTGAGACTAGCATTTGTTTTATTTCTAATATAATTCATATGATGCCTTACAGAAAATTCCGAATCGATCCAAAGACCTACGTATCTTTGGATTGATTCCAAAGATATCAACATCAAATGTATCAACTTTATTAAGTGGAGACCCATCAGAAAAATGAATAGTTAGCTCAGGAGATTAATGGTAAAGCTTATATCTAGTGCCAAACAACATACTGCAAGAGTTCTGCTTAAGAAAAAATAACTCCTTTTAATCTATACTGCATAAGTAAAATATGTAAAATCCCAGACAATATCCATTCTCATATTAATATCTTTGCCTGGCCCGACTTTTCCGTAGCAGTTGATCTGCTAACTCAAAGGAAGCAAAAATGTCCAAATGTATATTTAGACCATCTTCCTACTTTGGTTAAACTAACTATGCTAAGCTAAACCAACACAGTACTTTGTGAAGTAAGAGTACTTTGACTCAGTTGACTTCAGGTCAATTTTTAGTTTTTTCCTTCTCTCTCTTACTGGTAGGTAGAGAAATGAAAGAATAATGCTTGATGTAATTTTATTTACGCACACAATTTGGTAACATACAGTAATTCGCGTGGAGAAAAAAAATAAAAAAAAAAAAAAAAAACCATCTCACACCACAAATAAAAACTGTAAAAAACTCACAGACAAACCAAAACGACACAAAAAAAAATCCCCCACATAAAAAAAAAAAATACATCTACTCAAGACCCCAGAGTACGAACTCTATTACAGAAGTCCCACCCATTTGACATGAGTAATTAGTAGTGTGTCAGCCAGTGTTGGGAAGGATACTTTCAAAACGTATTTCGTTACAGAATACAGAATACATGCCCACAAATGTAATTTGTAACGTATTCCGTTACGTTACTCAATCTGAGTAACGTATTCTGAATACTTGGATTACTTCAGGATTACTTCCACATTGAATTGCGTTTTATAAGTGTAGGAATGCAGCTATCACATCCAGCTTACTAAACAGGCCTATAATGGTGTGTTCTTTTTATTCCAACTAGCTGAATGTGTACCTGAACAAGCAGATAGATTATTGTATTGGTAGTCCCGAACTGCATACTACAAAAATCTAACCGCGGTCTAGCTAAGCTACCACGAGCTAATTTTAGCTAACGTTAGGTAGCATGTCAAACGGGGCTAGTCAGTCTTTAAACGGCTCTGGAGCTAGTAAATCAGCACGTAGGAGAATGTAAAGTCGCACGTCAATGTTAAAATAGCAAGGTGACCAGTAAAACTACAGCAGACAACTACCCTTGGCTAATTAAAAAAATAACTTACTTTAAGATGCTTCTTCAGGTTGGAGGTGGAGTCATTTGGACGCTGAAAGGAGGTTGGTTGCTGGCAAGCACCGGTTGCACTGCACAGTTATATTTAATTCTCCCTGTTCGTTCTTTAATGTGAAATGCTGTTTGAATTTCCAAGATAGAAACTTATTCCTGCCCTGGCTCTGTCGTGCCGGTTCAGACTCCATTGTGACTGATCACGCAAATAGCTATTTTTTTCTATTTCATATCGGGGCTTGTGGAAAATGCATTAAGTTGCCTTAATTTATTCACAGTGAATAAACTCGTGAAACAGAGAAGTATCGTCATGTAATCCATTGATTTGAACAATGTAACTGTATTCTAAATACCAACTATTTAAATTGTAACTGTAACGGAATACAGTTACTCATAATTTGTATTCTGAATACGTAACGCCGTTACATGTATTCCGTTACTCCCCAACACTGGTGTCAGCATTGAGCTGTATTTGTGCGGTTAAATAATGTGGTTTGTATGTGGGTGTTGTTTTCTTGACTTGAAACTATCTTTGTTGATACACGAAAGTAGTCGATGACATTTAAAAGTGTTGGTACTGGAAGCAATCACTTCATGCTTTTTACAAATACAGGTTTTATAATCTTTGTTCTCTCTACTTTGTTTTGAAGTTGTCGCAACACCTCCTTATAGAGGCTCTGCTAAACTGTTGGTCCTGCCTCTGCCTGATAAGAGCTAAATTATTTCTCGCACATCGCTCAGTTAAATCTTCATTGCAAAGTACAACCAGAGTGAATTGGAAAACACCAGCAATGAGAGGCTGAAGGTATGGAGTCCATAATTGGACTCTGGAGAAGTGAAGCAATTAACTGTGGGGAAATAGGGGGATTGAAGAAATTAGCTGGAAAATCTTCACACGGGATATGATTGGCCCAGAGATGATGGGAGAAGAAGCTGCCTGCTGAGCGCTGAAATGAGCTGCTCTGCATGTTTTGTACGATCCCACACAGGTGGTTCCTCTTATTTGTGCTGCATTTGCCACCAAGTTATCTGCCAGAAGTGAGACTCACCAAAACCTTCAGAGCCCTCTCAGGACCTCTTTGCTTCTCCACATAACTGTAGCTCTCTAACACGATGCTAGCGCGTGTTTCCTCCCACTTTGTAGCCGAGTGTGAAAATTTACTAAAATGTCACAAAAACTGTGACTTACTTTTGTTTTTACAGTAGCTGAGATGAATAATAATAATAATAAGGTTTCCTCAACAAAAAGGCAGCCATGTCAGGAAATATACGCCCACATGAAAAATGGAAATAGCCTTTCAGAAATTAATTAATATTGAGAGGGTTATTGCTAATTTATGTCTGCAATATTTTATGCCCTGAAGGTGATTAAGAAAGTGTTTTATGATATTCTAATGTAAACACAAAAGGAGCAATATACTGGGGAAGCACAGCCCATTTAATATATCTGGAGAGGTGTTGGACAGATCATTTTAAAGTAAGCCTTTGGAGCAAACATCACTAAATCATTTTGAATTATGAATGCCTTTTCATCTCTACACAATACAACACTTTATTGACAAAAGAACAGCCATAGCGGGCCTAAGAGAATTTTTGCAATATTAATACATGTATTGCTGATTCTGACCTTTTAATCATTTTTGATGTATAGTGTATATGTCACACAAACTTGGATGGAAACCAGTTATTAAAACTGCATCACTGTTTCTATTCATGATAGGTTACACCCTTATATCCCGAGGGCCTTTCCAGGGTCCTTGAGTCAAACACATGGCTCAAACACACCAGCTATATAGATTGCTACCTCTAAATATTTTATTATACCTAAGCATGTTTTGTAGGCTGGTTTACTTGTGCAATATCTTCATTAATCTTTAACGCACCCCTCTGTGTACTGTGGCTCTGGCCTACTTTAGCCAATGAGAGCTGATGGCTCTAATGAAGTGTGCAGCTCTATAGAGCCAGTGTAGCGTGTCCCTTTAGAGTTGGTGCCTCTTTGAAGTGCAGTAACGATAACGCCGCCAACACAGTTCACAGTGCTGTTGGATGCGGGCCCTTGTGTGGTGCAGACCCATTAGGAGGCTAGGCTTTTCATCCAGAGAGAGCGATGGTTTCTCATCTTGGTATGGTTGATCAGCACCAGAGTTGTGCATCTCTGCAGCGTCTTTGGTCCGACTGCCTTTGGTCCTTGTGTTGCTGTCAATGAGAGAGCCTCCCTTTATTCCATGCTCCGGCCTCTCTCTCACTAAGCAGACCCAGATCTCACTTTATCTCAGTGCAAGCTGCTCTTCTTTAAAGTTAATGAACTGCAGAGATTGACTTGTCCTATTTGCTCTGCTGGAGACTGCTGTGTTGATAGGAAGGAGTTTGGAGCTGATATACGCCAAATTAAATCCTAAATGTAACTGATATATTAGAACCATTTTTGATCAAATAAAATGTAAGTGTAATCTTAATTGTTAAATTACACTTTATGGAAAATAAAACTTTCACATGAATTTATATTTTGTTATTTTTTTGGAAAATATATAATTTAACACACTGCGATATCTACAGCAGATGTTGTTGTAGTGGCATTTTCAGAAAACTTTGTTCATTGTGGCATCCCACTGACCTCTTTGTTTCTGAAGCAGTTCATAGATTGGCAACCTCCATTGCAATCTCCAGAGAGCAAAATTTTTTTTTTTTGTGACATGCTCTGCTCAAATTAATCTAAATTAAGATAATGGAACTGGTAATGAAAGACATGTATGCCACATTTCACAAGATGAGTGTATGAATATGATTCAGTAGCTGCAAGCTTTGTAATAACATTAAAAACAAGAAAATAATAAAGACCGATAAGTAAGTACCGAGCAGTGAACTTCAGTCTGCCCGTCGTCATCGTTCAGTCACTTCTTCACGGAGTCACGGAACAACATAGAATTACGCCTACACACTTCTTACCGCTGCAAAACAAGTTGAGCAACGAGAAAATTGTCTGGTTCATTTGATCCGCCTTTAACCGTGATATTTTTGTACCTAGAAGGTGTTATGTCAGAATGTGGAGCGAAAAAGCTACCAGTCTGGTATTAATTATGTATTAAGTGTGATGTTTTGTTTCAATCTCACTTGTGTCCCTGAACCATCAAGATGTGCTGATATAAGGGATTTCTGGCCACTCCTTTAGGTATTTCATTAAGCAACATTTTCAGGTATCTGACATTTGTAGTCTTTTGTAGCTAGTTTAGCTACAAAACAGTATCTGATGCAAAATACCCTGAAACTCCGGAGATTTGTTCTCTAAGCTCCATTTGTCAGTACTTCTATTACAGCTCAACCACTGATAACAGGTTGTTACCCTGTATGTTTTATCTTTTTAGATTAACTTATAAATGCAAAGGCCACTGCATCAGGTCAAACCAATAATTACTATTTTGTGAAATAACTGCCCCACAGCGATAGCACTAAAGGCCAACATCCCGAGAAGACAAAAGCAGTGCATGAATCGGTGTTTCTGGAGACGTATCCTGAGAGGGTGACATAAATGTCTGGCTTCACTCGTTCTCCTTACAAAAAAATTACCCTGAAGACAAAGATGGAAGAAAATAACAAACTGGTCAGCAGGAGGCCATCCCCAGCCTCGAGCAAAGGAGTGAACACCCATATTGCCAGGGGTCCTGGGAACTGCAGCAGCAGCAAAGGCCCAGCAGCACTCAGTCATTACTCTGCTCTCCCACAGAGGAGCTATGGGGGCTGGGATGAAGCAGAACCACACACAGGTCACAGGGGCTGTAACAAGAGCCAGATGTGCCGAGGGGACGTAAAAATACATGGACACGCACCTCTCTCTGGCTTTCAAATATGAGCATACACACACACACACACACACACACACACACACACACACACACACACACACACACACACACACACACACACACACACACACACACACACACACACACACACACACACACAGAGAGTTGAGGTATTTGAAGCATGTCTGCACTGAAATGGAAAGAACTTATTTTTCTTCCGTTCTTATGTGATAATAGTAGTTGGAATAATGGCAGCAGGCTGCAGATTTTGGTCATCACATTTTTGCTCCATTTTGTTAAGAAAGAATAAGTGGGAATAAAAAGTCTTCACATAAAGACGTAAAACAACCTCTAGTGGGTAAACTATGTATGTATTTTGCCTGTTGTATAGCTCACCCACTTAAACCTACAAGGGATGTATGCTCTGCTGATCAAAAAGTCCTGATAAACCTTTGGTTTAATAATAGTATAATAGAGTTGAAAGGACATAGAAATAATTGATTGATCACTTTAGTTTTTTTTCAAGCAAAGAATAGTTGAAACAATTCCGTATCGATTTGCTGTTTTGCTTTGTCATATATCACTGTAAAACAAGTACATTTGGGTTTTTAACTTGTGGTGCAAAACAAGACCTTTGAAGATGTCACCTTATTTATATCATAGAATCAACAATTCATTAAATTAGCAAAAGAATAACTAGCAGATTAATCATTAGTATAGTACCTTTCCACGAAGTCAGGATCATTTCAGATGGGCAGTTTAGGCTTTATTCCATGATCTAATGTTGAACAACATGCCTTCTTCAGAACTTTAAGCTCCTACTTGCAAGTCACTAAAGTATTTACTACCTAAAGATTATCAATTATATGTTACTATACTTAAGAAAAACACTTAATTTACAACAAGAGGTATTAAATATTGAAATAAAGTACAAGCTGAAGTGCGCAAAGAATATTTTAACATTAAAGCAACACTAGAGCACGTTTCCCGCTTCGGTCGCCCTACAGGTTGGAAGCTGAATTGTCCATTACCTCTCTCGTAATGTCTCATTATGTCTCATTTGAACGTGTAGTCCGCTACCCGATCTGGCAAACTTGCATAATGTAAAGTAATGGACAATTCCGCTTCCAACCTGTAGGGGGACCGAAGCAGGAAAAGTGCTCTAGTGTTGCTTTAAGAACTATTTAAAGCAGCATCCTTGTGTCCTGGTTGCACGTCATCTCCAAAACATTCTTCCCTGTTTCCTGTCATTTTGCTTTTATTCAACTATAGAACAAAGGCAAGATGCCAAAATGAAAGCCAGGAAAAGCACGTACAAATTCCTATTAAATTGTCTGTGTCTGTGATTTATAATGTCCTCGGTTAGGATGCCATGTTAAGACACTAAAACTAAAATAAGGTTCAATTTTTTAAAGTAAGGTCATCAATTTGATCCTTGGACTAACATTATAAATCTGGGTGGGAAAATGAACAGATCACTTAAAGGAAAGGAAGCCAATTCATGGGGCTGTTGCATGCACTTGCACTTAACCATCTGCAATGGCCACGAGATAAGACTGTGGCTGTGCTGAGCTCCCAGGTGTCAATGTGTCATTGTTACTAAAAATTAAAAATAAATAATAAGAATGTTTGCCAAATGAATTTAAACAGGATTTATATAGGTTAGTCCTTCATGGTTTCTCATTAAGTTTACTAATAATATTCCTCAGTTCAGTTGCTGAACAGAGAAAGTTAAAAGTTGCTGGCAGCTGTGTTTGAGGTAACTGATCTGTCTGTGGAAGCAGTTTGTATCTAGGCTTGTATCTCATGTCATGCAGTACATAACAAGGACAAGATGCTCCTGCCTTTAACCAGGCCAGTCTGACCCAGCCTCCTGGCACGCACACACAAGCCGACCCTGGGGCGGAGCAGTTGTTTGTGCTGCAATTTGAAAAGGGTAAGGGCTTAGTTTTGGTGTGGCTTTTTACAATGAAAACAATGAGCGGAACTTTTTAAAAGCCTGTAACTAGCCTGATGGAGAATGCAGTGTGGGAGGAATGCATTTGGGTGGAGCTTTTTTTTTTTTGTGGTTACAGGAGTCCTGCTAAGTTGTAACAGATCTGCAGTTTTTGAACTATTTGGTTGTGCTGCAGTGTAGCAGAGATGCAGGATCTAGATTACAGATCAGGTGTTCTCAGGACTTATAGAGTTAGTTTAGGTACACATGACTGCCAGGGATAGAGAAACTGGTTTCTATGTGAGAGGATTCTGGTTTTGTGTTGCTGGTGTATCAAAATTGAGTGTGATTATTACTGTTTGCTTGTTGTGATGTACAAACACATGCCCAGGATGTTTTGTACTCTTTTGAATCTGCAGTGTTTATAAATTCTAATCCAAGGAACGTTTTGTTTCTCACAGTTCTATCAGTTGTATCTTTTTCTTCTCTAGCCTGAATGACATCAAGATGTCGATACAGTTGCTTTTATTCACCTGCCTCGAAATAAATCTTGTCAAAATACAGTTGGCACAGAATATTAATCAAGCGCCTCTCTCTTGTACTTTTTTTCAAATTTCATTTTTCAGAGCTTTTCAGCTCTACCAATCACGCACCAGGCCGTTTCCCCCTCGCAGCACTGCACTCTGAGTAGGTGCTTATTTGTTTTTGAATGTTTCAGTAATGTTTTGGTTACCTGCCAACTCCTTTTGAAAAAGAAGGGTTGGTTCTTCCAGCATGTTATAGAATTATATTATACATATCTGTTTTATTGATGTGAAAGTCAGGTCTGTCTTGTGTTCTTCAGTTTTCATGGTAGTCCTTAAAGTTGCGTAGTTTGAGCTCGACAGTCGAGTGTCCCAAGTTCTAAAACACGTCTTTTAAGGTCTTCTTCCATCCTCGTGCAAAGGAAGTGGAATTTATCATGTCTGTGTACAGTATCAGTTGTTGGTATGTGAATTGGAGTGTTCATGAATATTTTATTGCTGATGTAAGCTATGCATCAGTGGGTTACAGTTTACCCCAACCTCATCACGTTTGTGAAATTGAGTCCCTGGTGCCTGCTATTGAAGACGGAGCTCATCTTCTTTATTGTGTGTGATGATTTTTGCTGAATGCTGACATGCTGACTGAACTGGATGCCTCATACAGTCGATTTTTAACAGTGGGGGTTTGTTGTCACTAGGTTGTTGGATTGGGAATGATACAGTATACATACATTTTTTGGCTGCTGGGAGGAACACTGTGCTTCAAGGCAGGATAATATGGTACAAATCAATATTACAATGATGATTTTATGATACTGATTTATTAATGCATTTATGGCAAATGTATATGGCTGCAACTTAATTTTCATTATTGATTAATCTGTCAATATTTTTCAGATTAATCTATAAAATGTCACAAAATGGTGATCAATGCCCTTCACACTTCAAGGTGACATCTTTAGAATTGCTTGTTTTGTCAGACCAACCCCCCCGCCCCGATCTTGAAATTGGCTCAGGAGTGAACTGAATACTTACAACCTGCCATATTTACCACAATATACAGGAAACCAACTGCACAGGAAACACTGAACTGTGTGTTTTTTGGAGGCTGCTTCAGCTCAGGGAATGTTACCAATGTTTTGGACAGGATACTGTGGTGACTATAGTTGGTGAGCCTCAGTGACTCGCTCTCATTCCCAGGGCATGAGTCCGGACATTCACTGCTGTGGCACAGTGGAGATACTCCAGGTCCCAGGTTTCCCTGAGAGTCTGGTGCCGCCATTCATTGACTTTCAAAATACGCAAAATAAACCAGGAGAACTGCAATTATGGTGCGTTTAAAAAAATAAATAAAAAAAAAAGCTGAGTTGAGCTCTGAGGGAGCTTTCCCAACAAGTGGGTTCATGTGTTTAATCCACAGAAAACAGTCATCCTCCCACTGCTTTGGAGACCTATAATACTAGCTGTTCATGAAAGAATGTCTCCCCACACACACAACACAGCCTGGAACCTTTTTACTATCCTTATTTTGGTACCAGGTCGGCTTGTTTGTCTATTTTGGGATTGTTCTCGGTTTTACTTTTTACCAACTTACAGTAACTCTGAGACTGGTGTGACTTCTTTCTTAGGGTTACAGGAAACCTTCATTGTTTTCCTGCATTTCACAATTACACATTGAGAGCGAAATGAAGGGCAACCACAAACTAGTGTGTGCCTTCGTTCATTCCACTGTAGTTAATCCATGGCAAGAAACCTATTTATCCCAAAATGGATGAATATAGAAATTATTAAAATTCATTATCAACATCTATCTACAAGCTGAAAAACATTTAACAAATGTAGCTTAAAAATCAGAGGGATCAGGGTCATCCCATGAATAACATGTTGAACAAAGATTTTGTGAATCTTCATAGGACCGAGTATTGTGTTGATATTGTTGTCAGACTTTAGGAAATGGTAGCGGCCGGCCTTCCTGTCATTGTCCCAGCCGCCATGCAGCAGCAGTGTGGTTTGGGCAGCCAGAATGCTGAACCCAGCCGTTGTGGTCAGAGCTTCAGACTGGACCGAACTCTTTGAGAGAAAGGAATGCTCCCCTCTGGGGAGTTAGTGTGATCTGAAATGACACACACACACACACACACACACACACACACACACACGCACATGAGGGATTGTTTCAACATTAAGAAGGTTCAAGTGAGCGATGTGTCAGTGTATCAGGTAAACAGTTGGGTAACGATTGTGTTTGGTATGGCAGCACTGTGTTTTCATCCCTTCAATTACTGTAATAAAAACAATTGTATGTGTTCTTCTGTTTTTTTTAGTTTCAATTGTGTTGCAGTAAAATTGTTGGGCTGAAGCGGTGTATTGTGATCTGATTTGTCGATGTAATTGCACAGTGGAGGCAGCGGAGTTTTTGATTTTAGTTTTATTTGTACGTCTCTATGTTGCGTTGATACTGTGACAATCTAAACACCCTCTGGGAAAACTAAAGTATCCACAGGATGATGTGATGGCGCAGTAAGGTCACTGCCTATACCCAGTCATTGTGTTAGGCTCCGTTGTTTTCACTCTCGCCTGCTGTGAGTGAGATTGAGGAGGAGGTGGGGGATGGAGAATGGCTGGATGTCTGTGTACTTGGACTACGTGGAGCACATCCTGGGAGAGTGTGTGTGTGTGTGTGTGTGTGTGTGTGTGTGTGTGTGTGTGTGTGTGTGTGTGTGTGTGTGTGTGTGTGTGTTGTGTGTGTGTGTGTGTGTGTGTGTGTGTGTGTGTGTGTGTGTGTGTGTGTGTGTGTGTGTGTTGACACTTTAGTGACAATAACATCCAAACAGTGCTGTAAATCCAAAGTGCTGAGGCTGATGAAAGAACTGGGAAAATAAACATCTGTGCATTTTAATGTATCAAATCAGGTCAAGCACACAGCCGCTCCCAAACTATAAAAAAAACATTATCTGTGCTTACTTTTATGAGAACTTCAGTCTCTCTAAAACAGCTGGCCCCGAAGATTATTTGACTGAAATAACCACCAAAAAGACATTCTCACAAAAACAGCTTACGCACTTAGGTACGCACTTGAAAGGGCGTGTGATCGGATGTCAATTGAGCGATACTGTGGATACTCTGGTCTTAATTGCTTTTGGTAATTCATCTTGCACGCACAGCTCTCTCTCCACTCATGTTGTGTTATCTAAACTATATTGATATAGGACTTGATTGCGATGTTTTCTGTGCCAGGATCACATAGAATATGCAAGGCAACACACTGCCTAATGTCTATACACTTTTTACTGTCTGGGACGAGTGTCTGATTGATATTATTTTTATGCTGGACTCAGTGCAGCTTTATTTGACAGGGAGCTGAAATAAAGGCAGCCATGTCATATGAGTTTAATGTTCCTTGACAAGGCAGTGACTGCTTTTCATTCTCATAATGTAGATGAGAGCAGAGTTGTTTTGCTCCACGCTGCTGTCTACTATGAATAATTCTGTGTCGTAACTGCTTTCAACATATCTTCCCCCCGATTGCTAAATTATTTGGTTGGAAGAGCTCATTTGTTCATACTGCCTGGGGAATGGAAATTATGAATAATTGTGTTGATTGACATTCACCCACATAAATGAACACATCAATTTCAAATAAGGAGGAGCAGAGCTTTGCAGCGTGTACGGCAGCTGCTGGACCCAGTTTGCGTTTGACTTCTATGTTGATTATGTTTCATCAGATTAGAGAATGATAGGGTAAATAAACCGTGATGACCCATTGAAAGCCCAATCCAATTTCTCGGAAATGGACTCGCTGCTTCCAGCTAATTTCAGTTCCAGTATTTTGACAGTATTTTGACTCAACTTCATTGTAAGTAAAAGAGTACCATACTGATTAACGTTTGCTCATTATTCTCAGGGCATTACCTACATTACCACACCGCGTTGATTCATGCTGCAAGGGCAAACTGCACCTTATGTTTCGTTAACTCATCTGTTTCAATGCTGCATCTATTTTGCAAATAGTGACTAAAAGTTTGCACTGTGAGAGAGTTTTTTTTTGTAAACAAACAAAGTTTCAGTTTTATATTGTGTTCACAAAAATGCCTTGAGGTTAGGGCTGGGTGATATGAAGATGTATATCATCAAAACTAGATAAAAATGTCTATCATACATATTTTTCTGGATTGTTTCTATCGCAATTTAAAAAAATAAAACCGTGGCTGAACTGCGTTATGGCAATATTTACCTCATTGGGACAGTGCTTTACATTCTGATCTTTGCACATTATGTTCATTTTTCACTGAAGTTCCTGATAAAATCAGAAATATAATATAGAGCAAACAGAACGGGGACCCACACGTACATTATACATATTGTATTCAACTGTGATTATTATCCTTCCTTTCAGTGTCAGGGTGTCATCTCAAAAAGACATTCTACAAATTCCATCCAGTCATCCAGACCTGTGTGTTAACATGCTTTTCCTGTAACACTGACTTTAAAGATATTCAGGGAAATTATCCTTTACCTACAGGATGTCCTTTAGTTTCTTTCAACAGATAAGTATCGAAAGTACTTTCAAAAATGGTCTGTGGTGGTTTCCTGGTGTGGTTACAGTTGTGATGCAGTTAATTTATTGGAAACTTTGATGTGAGTGCAGAGTATACAAATGTAATCTTTACCATGTAGCTGGAAAATAGGCGTGTTCGTAATATGCAATTATGCACTGCTGATGATCTGTCTCATTGTCCTGGTCACATTGTGTAGACTACCCTCCCCTGAATAAAAGGCAAGCCAGTTATTCGGAAGTATTATAGAAACATATATTCATTTCACAACCTGTTTGTGTTAGCTTATTTCAGTACTTTTATGTGTGAGCAGTGTCAGGATCATTTTTGGCGACATCAATTCCTCGCCTATTTCTGAACGTTTGTGTGAAATTGTGTGTGTGTGTGTGTGTGTGTGTGTGTGTGTGTGTGTGTGTGTGTGTGTGTGTGTGTGTGTGTGTGTGTGTGTGTGTGTGTGTGTGTGTGTGTGTGTGTGTGTGTGTGTGTGTGTGTGTGTGTGTGTGTGTGTGTGTGTGTGTGTGTGTGTGTGTGTGTGTGTGTGTGTGTATGTCTAGGGACGAAGCAGCAAGAGGATTTTGTCCGAATTGAAAGCTTTGCGATAACGTTAAAGAAGCAAAACAGCTCCAGCTTGTAATCTTGCGCCAGAAAATAGCAGCAAAGATAAGTAATAATGACTGATGAGATAGCCAGTCATTCAGCCAGAATGATGTGCTCAATGATTTTTCCATAACCACCAAGTAGAGGTGCACTATGCATACCATACCAAATCAACTAAGTCTGGTTGGTGTCCATGTTTTGAAAAGGCTTATGACCCTGTAAAAGAATACATTAGTTTTGCCTTCCTGAGGATATTCTCTTGCACAAATCACACATATTTGTTGTTGCTATCTTAAAAAAAACAGACTGTAAGATTTTCCTAAGCCAAATATTTTATCACAATCTCTTAGCCCTCCATTGTCAAAACTGAACCTAAACTGATCTCCGTGGAAACAGTGGTAACAAACAGTCTTGGAGGGCTTCCCCTCTTCCATCTGTGTGGTGGATCTTGTTTTGTGATCTGTCTTTCTTTCACCCCACTTCACCTTCAGTGCAAAGAGGAGGAGTACAATGAGTCTGAGGCTTTTTGTAGAGTGAGGGGGATCACAGACTAATGTGTGCAGCCTCGGGCGTTGGCAGCGATCGGACGGCGATGTGGCTCAGTTTCATGTGAGCAGAGTGCGCGGACATATTGGAATAACAATGATGAGGAAAGTATAGTATTTACAGAGCGTGCAAAGTTGACAGATGCATACTACCCTGGTTAGTTTGATGCATTTCTTTATTTTTACCCAACAAAAAAGGCAATTGAAATACTGTGAAATCACAACTACAACAAAAATTGAAGTATATATTTCTTTTTTTCTTGAGTGATGGCACTTTTACAAAGGTAATGTCCTTCATCTACCAATATGGGACCATTATGTCCTCTTCACATTTTTCTCAAAGTCACTCTCAAAATGCTGCTGCTGGGCACCTTCGGGAGACCCTGATGACAGTCCATTAAATTGAAGTGCAGAAAGGTTGGCTACCTGTGGTGGTCGCAGAGACAAAAGTGCCCGGTCCTCTGTGGAGGGAGAAGACAGTGATGGAAATGTTTTAGATGGAGAGGTTGTTAGGAAATTAAGAGTGCAGCTTCCTCAAATGGCCCCTGTG
>NC_053114.1:28023078-28130578 GCF_010015445.1 Perca fluviatilis
GATGCTGCCACCACCATGTTTGACAGTGGGGATGGTGTGTTCAGGAGTGATGAGCTGTGTTGCTTTTACGCCAAACATAACGTTTTGCATTGTTGCAAAAAGTTCGATTTTGGTTTCATCTGACCACAGCACCTTCTTCCACATGTTTGGTGTGTCTCCCAGGTGGCTTTTGGCAAACTTTAAACGACACTTTTATGGATATCTTTAAGAAATGGCTTTCTTCTTGCCACTCTTCCATAAAGGCCAGATTTGTGCAGTATACGACTGATTGTTGTCCTATGGACAGAGTCTCCCACCTCAGCTGTAGATCTCTGCAGTTCATCCAGAGTGATCATGGGCCTCTTGGCTGCATCTCTGATCAGTCTTCTCATTGTATGAGCTGAAAGTTTAGAGGGACGGCCGGGTCTTCGTAGATTTGTAGTGGTCTGATACTCCTTCCATTTCAATATTATCGCTTCCACAGTGCTCCTTGGGATGTTTAAAGCTTGGGAAATCTTTTTGTATCCAAATCCGGCTTTAAACTTCTCCACAACAGTATCTCGGACCTGCCTGGTGTGTTCCTTGTTCTTCATGATGCTCTCTGCGCTTTACACGGACCTCTGAGACTATCACAGAGCAGGTGCATTTATACGGAGACTTGATTACACACAGCTGGATTCTATTTATCATCATTAGTCATTTAGGTCAACATTGGATCATTCAGAGATCCTCACTGAACTTCTGGAGAGAGTTTGCTGCACTGAAAGTAAAGGGGCTGAATAATTTTGCACGCCCACTTTTTCAGTTTTTTATTTGTTAAAAAAGTTTGAAATAGCCAATGAATTTCGTTCCACTTCATAATTGGGACCCACTTGTTGTTGATTCTTCACAAAAAATTACAGTTTTATATCTTTATGTTTGAGGCCTGAAATGTGGCAAAAGGTCGAAACGTTCAAGGGGGCCGAATACTTTCGCAAGGCACTGTATGTATGTATGTATGTATGTACATATGTGTGTGTGTATATATATATGTATATATATATATACATACATACATACATACATACATACATACATACATACATACATACGAGCGACTTTGAGTCCATGAAAAGCGCTATATAAATTAAATGTATTATTATTATACATACATACACACACACACACACACACACACACACTGATGCCTCTAACATCAACTCAGCAATTCGTCAATGCCCAGTGTCTCTGTTTAAAAACGTTGTGAAAGCAGAAGTAGGGTCTGAGGACATTTGGTCTTCATGATCACATTGAGACTCAAGATGGCATAGACAAACACCACTTTAGCTTCATAAGTTCATAAGTTGAGACAACACCATGTGGCAAAGGTTCATACTCTACAACTGCAGAGCAAAAGGTCTAAGGAAGAGACTGTGTAAGGTAGTGTTGTTGCAGGGATACTAAACACTTAGTTTTAAGAATGATTAACCTGTGTTATATACTGTAATCATTTATGAAGCTAGATATCAGTTAAAATATCAGAATAAAACGAGTCCTTGTTTTTGTCTTGTAATATATCCATTTTTTTACGCTGGGTAGCTCTTACATCACATTGTATTGCAGGCTTGCTGATGTACAAAGTAAACCAATACAATTCAAATGTTTAAATTAATTAACATGTATTTTCAAATATGGATAGTCACACCATTGTAGCCATTTTGCATGCAGTAGGCTAGGCTAAGGTAAGTAGCGATAGTTAGGGCCCGAGCGCCGACAGCGGCAAAGGCCCTATTGAAACTGAAGGAATTATTGTTTCTGGTGAAAATTTACGTATTTTAAGGGTTTCGGGAATAGGCACACAAAAATGGCTCGCTAGCGCCCCCTAGAAAGTAAAAAAAAATTGAGCCCCTGCAGTGCGTTTAACGTAGACTCACGAAACTTGGTACACATATGTAACATGTCAAGATGCACAAAAAACTTTATTAGAGCCATACCCTAAACCCAACAGGAAGTCTGCCATTTTGATTTCAAAGTTCGAAATTAGTGCAATTTTGGCCATTTCCACATGTCGTACTTTAACAAACTCCTCCTAGAGATTTCATCCGATCAACTTCAAACTCGGTCTGTGCCATCTTAAGAAGTTAAAGATGAAAAGTTGTTAAAAGAAAAACTTTTGTTGGCCGGGCGTGCGTATGGGCGGCGCATTTTGTGCGTTTTCGCCGCCGAAACAGGAAGTGGGTGTAACTCGAGTGTACGTTGTCCGATTACCTCGAAACTTTTCAGGATTCATAAGAGTCCGACCCTTAGGACAAATAAAGGCCGATATTTACTTAGTCATAGCGCCCCCTAGTAGCAACAGGAAGTAGGCCTAAAAGTCAAGGTGCTATACTTTAACAAACTCCTCCTAGAGATTTCATCCGATGGACTTCAAACTTGGTCTGTACCATCCCAACACCTTAACGATGAAAAGTTATTAAAAGAAAAACTTTTCGTCAGACGGTGTGGGCGTGGCGTGGTGGCCATTTTGAGTGTTTAGCGATGAACAAAGAAGTTGTTGTAACTTGAGTGTACGTTGTCATATCTGCCCGAAATTTCTCACGATTGACAAGGGTCCAGGTCTGAGGACACCTACAGGCCAAAATTGACTTTTGGTCATAGCGCCCCCTGCTGGCAACATGAAATGCGCCTTATATGACAAACATCATCCGATTTGTATGAAACTCAGAATGTGTGGTCTACATGTGATAGTGAGCCGCCCCCTATAATATGGCCACGCCCACTTAGTCAGGCCACACCCCCTTTCATAACATTTGAACCTTTTAACGTATACCCTTGTGTGAGGTGTAGGGTTGGGTATCGTTTGGTTTTTTTTCCGATTCCGGTGCTAAATCGATACTTTTAAAACGGTGCCGGTGCCTGAACCGGTACTTTTCAATAAAGTAAAAAAAAAAAAAATAAGAAAAAAAATAAGGGTAGTAAACAACAGTCAGTGACTTGTTTATTGCTAAGGCCATGGTCAAAATTAAAGATTTAATAATAATGTAATAACTATAACAATAACAATAACTTATTTCACCAGTAAATTGCTGTTGAACCCCAGATGTGAAAAGGGTATTTTACAAATACTGTGAATGCACCACGAGGCTACCTGTTTTAAGTGAATGCACCGTCTTTGTTGTTTAATTCCGACAACGGCAGCTGTGAGTGAACGCACCGTCTGTGTTGTTTAATTCCGACAACGGCAGCTGCAAGTGAACGCACCGTCTGTGTTGTTTAATTCCGACCATATAAACATACTGTATATCTATGAATTGCGACAACGGCTGCTGCTGCGCTGCAGTGCAGACTGTTATATCCCGCTGTTGAAGTCCTCCACAGTGAAATACAGTCACACTTTACACTGTTTAACGTTAGCTGTCAGCATTTTACCGGTGTTTAATCCAGCTGCTAGCTAAAGGTAGGCTAACGTTACATGCTGTCAGGTGTAGTGTAAAGTCAAGCACCGAAACTTTCGTTCTTATTCGGTCTCGTTACTACCGTTTACGTCGGCACCGGTTCCCTATTGGCACAGAGTTTCGGTACCCAACCCTAGTGAGGTGTCATTGAACTCAGCACAGACTTCCTTTTTAATTGGGGATGGTTTGACCTGCCCCCTAAACTTTAGCCACGCCCCCTTTCCTAACATTTGAACCGTTTAAGGTATACCCTTGTGTGAGATGTCATTGAACTCAGCACAGACTTCCTTTTTAATTGGTGATGGTTTGGCCTGCCCCCTATGCTTTAGCCACGCCCCCTTTCACAGCTGATGAACCGTATGACGTAGAGTCTTGTGTGAGGTATCGTTGAACTCGGCAGGGAGTTCCCTTTTCATTGATGACGATTTGCGGTGTCTGAGTGCCGCGCGAATGCACGGTCGCAAGGAGCGGCGTCCGCCGGTAACCCCGACGTGCGCAGAGGGCGCGAGGGCCCGTCCAACGCTGCTCGCAGCTTTAATTCATTTTAAGTTTACTTAAGTGGAAGAATGTGACTAATAAACCTAGGCCTACTAGCACTAGGCATTACATTTTGAACATGAAGTAGATTATATTAATATCAAAAGCTTAAAATGTTCTCTGGAATCAATCATAAATACATGTTTGACCTTTTGGAACGAACCAAAAAAACTAGAAAATCGCATGAGATTCATGGTGATTTTTATTTCCGTTAGACCTTTGTCTACATTGACACTGATACGTTAGAGGAGTGGCTCCCCCGCGCCAAGATGGCGGCTCTATCGACGCATTCGTTTCAATGAACAGCAGTAGCCAAGGCGACATCTAGTCAGTGTATATATATATCAATGGGGTCATAGAGGGAGTATTGAAAGACTATGATAATATATACAAATAAATAAGTGCAAATACTGCATATTATGTCCTTATTTTGAGTTTGTATCATATCACAACTTTAGGCAAACACACGGTAACGCTTATGGAAAATTATTATTTAGTCTAGGAGGATATTTTGCAGTAATCATTCTTTTACTACCGTACATGAACTGTGATACTGCTATGTTAGTGGTCTTGGTAAATTTTGTTTTTGCACTTTGTCCCTTAAAAGGACCCTGAGGATGATGAGCCTAATCTGAGAGTCCTACTGGAGCACCGCTTTTCCAAGGAAAAGAGCAAGAGTGTGAAACAGACGTGTGACAAGTGTAGCGCTATCATCTGGGGCCTTATCCAGACTTGGTATACCTGCACAGGTGAGACACACTATGCAGTGCATCAGTCTTATATAGCACTGTGGAGATATGCAAGTTCCAAAATTGTAAAGCATGGAATAGGATGTGTAAAGGGCACAGATTGTTCAAAAGTCAGACTTCTGTGCAAGATCATACTAACTCTATCCAAATAACTTTTTTTGTTCTCTCAAACGTTATGCATAGGCTCACAATACTTCCTCAAAATTGCATACTATCATGTTAAAATATCTGAACCAATCAGTAATGGGAAAATATACGGACTGTCCTTATAATTAAGTAGTAGAACAGGAATTCTGAGACTGATTCATATTTTTTCAGTTTTATTAAATATTTGTAGGTTTTCATTTGATATTATCAGGTTTCCATTTTAACTTTCTCAGAAGCCATTTCCTGAATGGTGGACTCAGTGGGAGAATCTTTTGTGCAGCCATTTGAATTTGTTAACCTGACATTCATACCAAACCCATTGGGTATAATGATAATGCCATTGCATGCCAATTGATTATCCCTTTCTTGTTTCAGGTTGCTATTATCGTTGCCATAGCAAGTGTATGAACCTGATCACCAAGCCCTGTGTCAGGTCAAAGGTCAGCCACCAGTCGGAGTATGAGCTCAGCATCTGCCCTGAGATAGGACTAGACCGGCAAGACTACCGTTGTGCGGAATGCCGCACACCTATTTCCCTGAGTGAGTACAAATTGACTGTGTTGATTTATGTTTGGCAAGTTGAAATAGGGAAACGGAACACCTAAAAGTAATATGTAGGCTAATCAAACTTAAGTTTGTGCACCCAGTTGTATATCTACAGCCATCCACCCACCCAGCCATTGCCCACTAGAAATTACAGAGCTACAAAAATGTATATAAATTTCAGGAAATCTCTTTTACATATCTAAATATTACTTTTTTTAAATGTATTAAATTACATCTTTTTTTGAGTGTCATAGTTTGACTGTACTGTCCCATATTTATCTTGTAGGGGGCGTGCCGACTGAAGCCAGACAGTGTGACTACACGGGCCAGTATTACTGCAGCACATGCCACTGGAATGACACCGCCATTGTCCCAGCTCGTGTCATCCACAACTGGGAGTTTGAATCACGCAAGGTACCCTAAACGGCTACAACAAAATACACTTCCCATGTAAAAATATCCCTTCTTATTTTATATATCAGTCTATGAATCTATTAAAGTATAACTTTCTTTAAGTTAAACAGAAGATGACTGTGGGTCTACTTATCACGTGTTAAAGGGGTATTTCGGTGGGAAGATCGGTGTTTATGGTGTGGAACGCGAGTGGGGAGAGAGGAGTCCCAGGGAGTTTGTTTTTTGTACTACAGACACAGTAGCTTTGTGTTATCTAAAAGATTTTCAATTGTGCATTTCCGAATTGTGCCAACAAAATGTCGAGCGCCACTTACGGCAGCTTTCATAGACGTTACCTTTGGATACGGACAGGCTGAAGTTATGGCTATGGTAGGGTGAGCAGACGTCCCAGGTTTTCGGGGACAGTCTCCGGTTTGGGTGACCTGTCCCCGGCTGGAGCTGTCCCCAGAAATGTCCCCGGTTTTCACTGTGACTGACAGACCCATAAATTGGAATGAAAGTAAGAAAACATTGACCAAACGTATAGTCGCACACCCTACACGCGCAGGCTCAAGACAGCCAGAGCAAGCGCTGCTCAGAGCTCAACTTCGGTAAAGTTGGAAAGATATTCACAGATTCGCATTTCTGGGATCAATTACTCTAGCGAAATGTTATTAAATCACAAACGATGCATCTTTCCTACCGTAGTAAGGTCAACAACGAGCTACAAACTCACTTTCATCAAAACGAGCTGTCCTCGAACCTGGAAAAATAATATTGGTCTCTACGGGCAGCCGGCGGTGAAACGGCATTAAGACGAGTGCTTAGGGACCGTCTACAAACTAACCTACAACACTGAAAAGAGTTACATTTACTAATTTAATGAATACATAAGGTAGTGTCTCCAAACTTACCTCAATTATAACTTCTCTCCTGCTATAGCACTTAATAAAAAGAAATAAGCATGCCCATGGACCCCGTAGGCCCCAGTGCAGCTCCAGGTCTAGTGGCCCCTAGGGCAGTGTCCCCTTTTTAAGTTTACAAAGATAAAAACATGACCTGTTTTGGAGGTATTTACGCTTCTGAGCTGAAAATGTCCCCGGATTTTGTCTGAGAAATCTGGTCACCTTAGGGTAATGCTACCTGCTAACGCTCCGGTCCATACACAGCGCCTTGCACACCATCGGGTCTGCCGTGACCATTTTGACGGGGATGTTTACTGCTGGCCAAGGAGGAGAACAAATCCTGACAGTGCGCATTTGCTTATAGGATAACATTGCAGTGTTGCGAGTCCCAGGCAGATACAGGTTTAACCCCTCACTGCGTTGGTATCAAAAGGGGTTTTACTATGTTAATGTGGGCATATTGAGCCAGTCATTGGGTTTTGACAGTGTATTTATGTTTCAGGTTTGTCGCTCTTCAATGCGCTACCTGGCCCTGATGATACCACGACCTGTTCTTAAGCTGAAAGAAATCAACCCGCTGCTATTTAACTTTGTGGAGGAACTAGTCGAGATCAGGGTGGGTAGCTTCCCTTTTTTTGGAGGCACTAGTAAAGACGCTGCAAGAAATTGTCGAGTTTGAAAATGTTCTCTGTGTAGATAAAACAAAATCCACATTTCAACATATCTTTCACTGTCATATCCTTCACTTTGTTCTCAGTTTTAGCCCGTGCGTGTGGCGTGCGTGCATGCACATGTGTTTTCCTTTACAGAAACTCCGTCAAGATATTCTGTTGATGAAACCCTATTTTATTACCTGTAAGGAGGCCATGGAGGCTCGGCTATTACTACAGGTGGGCGTCTCTTTCCTAAATTGACTTTGCATTGTGCAGTTAAAGCGTCATATACACTGGCATGACATATGTGACCAATAAGTAATGTTATAACAGCACCACCATGTGGTGGAAGTGGAGATTTTGAGCTGTATCGAGAAAGGTTCCTGTTGTAAAATTGAGACCATGTACTGTATGTGAAATACCGTAAACTTGACTTGACTGTTCTTGGTATTTTGTATTTGTGTTCCCCAGCTACAAGATCGGCAGCACTTTGTGGAGAATGATGACATGTACTCACTACAGGATTTGATTGACATCTCAAGTGGCAGACTCAGCTGTTCCCTCACAGAGATCCACACCACATTTGCTAAGCACATCAAACTAGACTGTGAGGTGAGCTCTTGCATACAGCACAAAGAACAATACTAATGACTTCACTGTGTTAGTAAGCTTATTTACTGTTTGTGTATCACTTATAACTTAATCTTGTATCTAGCATTAGGCAATAGGCACTTGTTTGTTAATATTATTTACTAAAGGAGTAAAGAACATGTAGCCTCCCAGAAACCCTGACTGTGTGTGTGTGTGTGTGTGTGTGTGTGTGTGTGTGTGTGTGTGTGTGTGTGTGTGTGTGTGTGTGTGTGTGTGTGTGTGTGTGTGTGTGTGTGTGTGTGTGTAGCGTTGTCAGGCCAAAGGATTTGTGTGTGAGCTGTGTAAGGAAGGAGACATACTGTTCCCTTTTGACAGTCATACCTCAGTCTGCCACGACTGCTCTGCTGTCTTCCACAGGTTAGTCCCCACCAACCAGTCAGACTGAAAAATACAGCAAATAATGTGATTGTTAGGAGTTTAACGAGTACGAAATATTAAAGCCTCAGAACTTAAAAAAAGGTTTTCCCTACTTTTGAGTGAAGCTCCTTGTAATCCCAAAGACATTCAGTTATTGGTCTAATCTAGTCTAAAATCAGCGGTTAAAGCTACCGTTGGTAACTTTCATAAAAAATATAATTTGTGTCATATTTGCTCAAACTGCCACTGTATCCCGACAGTACTACATGAATCAGATCATCTGTGAAAATCATCTGCCTCCTGGTGCTTTCATTGGCATAAGGAAAACAACCAATCAGACTGAGGAGTCTCTAATGCAGTGTTTATGGTTGCTTGTGAACTGCGGTCAAAACTAGGAGTTCACAAGCTCTCATTGAAACTGCGTTAGAGGCTCCTCGGCTCCGATTGGTTGTTTAAGTTCAGGTGCAGTGGAAACTTGCAAATGCCATTAGGAGCACTAGGGGGAGGCAGAGAAACATCAGTCACCAGGTGGAATGGCACCGGCACTCCAGGATCCAAACCAAGTTTCGGCGAAAGGACACCACATCTCCGGACATCCTGATGGAAACCGACGCAGGCACGGAGGCCAGCTAATCGTCCAACACCTGCACGCTGGCCAGCAGGATGCTCAGCCGAGAAGATCGTAGACGGTCTTTCATTCTTCCATGCTTGCCTCGGTGTCCCTTCTGATGTAGAGATGGTGATGGGCGCAGAGATGTTCTTGCTTGTCCACGTAGTCAGCATCGTAGCCATAGGTCGTACCTGATAGCCATCTTCCTCGGTGTTTACTCTGATGTTTACATTTGTCCTACTGTCAGGATAAAGTGACAGTTTCAGCAAATATGACATAAACATATTTTTACAAAAGCTACCCTTTAACATACATTTAAATGACATTCAGAGTAATAATAGAGACATTAATGAATTTGTCCCGCTAAAAATACTGTAGATAGCAAAACGGTACAATTGCCTGAACACTAATAAGTATCCCTTTTTTAAATGGAAAGACCACTCATGGACATCATTAATATGACATTTTATGTAACAAAACATGTTTGTGTTTATGTGTCTCTTTAGAGATTGTTACTATGACAACTCCACAACTTGTCCACGATGTGCCCGAATGACTGAACGCAAGCAGGACGACTTTCCAGATGTGAAAGATGCATAAGTCTGGAGAGGACCACCTGATGTTACTGGATGTTGCACTTTGCTTCATGTTGTGCTCTACTCGATCATGAAAGTCTAACAGATGACTAGCTTTTTGTCTTTGTCCTTGGTTTGTTTTATGTATAATGTTTATACGGTAGTGTCTTTAACTTCCTGTGCACTACATAACGAAGCAGGGTACTCAGAAACCCATCTGGAAATTAATATATATATTTTTTTTATCCAACTTTTTAATTCATACTAAAATCAGATGTACTGAACAGTGTTTGTGTGTTTGTGTGGGTGATTTGCATTTGTGTGTGCATCTGCTTGTATAAATGTACAAAATAAATTCCCTATAGAGAAAAGCCACCTCATCAGTAGGTGAGTATGCATGCAGGAGTTGTATATTAACTGTTACAAGCCTCGGCTGCATTAAACTCTACTGCCAACCCTGAATACTAAACTTTGAGGTTGCCATATATGGAAAATGATTTTGAATTTTAAGGATTATAACGCCAGCTTCCAAAGACTAAATAAAAAAATTATATTAACCAGAAATTTGCCTTTCAGCTGCCAGTTGTATGTTTTTATTTTAATAACAAAATCTTGTAAACATGCTTTTGAAAGTTAAGTGAGTTACCTTGCACTGATTATCATTTCCAAGTATCTGTATTTTAGGGTATTTAAGTTAGTATCGCACAAAAAAAAAAATGTAAACTGTTTAATTAGTTTACAATAAGAAATCAATTAAATCGGTTACACTATGTGATCATAACATCGCTCTTTGACTTTCCCTTTTTAAGCACATTTCATCATCCGTGCCAACACTGCTTATCTTACAAGTATTACACCCTCCATTCTATTACATGCCTATTTTCCTTTCAGATTTTTATTCATCAATCTGGTGATCTGTTTAACATTTCTTCAGAAAATATTTCCAGGCCTTAAAGCAATATTTTTCTTTCAGCATAGACCTGCTTTGAGTTTAATTGTCAATTAGCTGCCATTAATACTGGAAAAACAATTATATTGCTTGCAATTTTTTGACAAGAAAGGTTGTGTCTATACAATCAAACTATTATTTGAAATATTAATACATATATTAGCAACCTATATAATCAAAGCATGCATCACCAGTACATGCATACAAGAAAAGGAATATGGAAGTTAAATGTGCTTTCCCTTTATTCAAAACTGTGAACTCATTTTAGACCGTTTACTCTGTGTTTAATATGGTTCAGTTTAATGTAGTGTGTAGCAAATACATGTGAAGACTTATAAACATTGTGTGCCTAAGATAGTCAGGTTACATTGTTATCTTAATGTCTTAATACACTTGCCATCATGTTAATGTTTTTAGTCTTAAAGTACCCATAGCACATGTTGTCCAGAGATGACAAAGATGTTAAGTGACACCTTTGGTAATTTGTAAATGTTGATCTCAAGTATTTGTTTTAAAATAATGAGTTGTGGCTGTGTTATCTTTCAGCATGATGTACTGTACTGTATTTTTTTTTTCAAAACTAATGGACATACATGGTGTAGGTGAAACCCATGCCCTGTTATAAAACGTGGAGTAGTGCTTGAATAAAGTGATAGGATGCATTAAAGCTGCAGTGTTGTGGCTAAGTCCAGTTCAATTTTCACCTGTTTATGGATTATTTATGACTATTATTATTATTATAGTGGGCCCCATTGGCATAGATGTGTAACACTGTCATTTTTAACTAACCAGCAGCACATTTATAATAAAAATAAATATCTGTGCTCAGTATCTGCACATGCTCTGTCACCTTGACATCCCTTGTTTGGGTCACAGAACCGTTTGACTTTCCAGGACAGATATTGATAACTTTAAACTTTCAGTTTAAAAACAGGCTCTGCCTAATTAAGGGGCTTCCTGACCTGCACCCGTTGGGCCCCTGGGCCTCTGCCTGGTAGGCCCATTTGGTAATCCATTAATTTACCTATTATGTTAAATAATACAATGAGTTATATTACTCAACTGTCAACAAAAGTAGCCCCAAAATGCAAGATTGGCCTGATGTTACTCTTATATAGATGGACGGTGATTAATATTTGCAACTGAATTAGACACTTTTTTTGTAAACAACGCACCAGTCAGACTTCGATTTCCTTGATAAATCGCTTGGTCTATAAAATGTTAGCCTGGGAAAACCCAGACGAGCTTCCAGCTAATTTGAGATTTGCTCTGCAAGTCACTTGCACTTCCACTCTCAGTTACAACTGAGAAGGGTCTGGTGTCAACCAGGCTAATACAATGTCAGACAATGGTGAAAAATGTCTTTCCCAGAGTCTAAGCTGGTGACATCTTTAAATGGCTTCTTTTTTCCGAGGGAACTGTCAAACCCCCAAATATATTCAGTTTACCATCGTAGAAGACAAAGTGGAGGTTCCGTCCAGGCAGGATTTAAGCCCAAAATTGAGCACGAAAAATCCATTGACATATAGGAAAAATCGGGCTTTCGGACTATGAGCAGTAATCGGAATCTCGCGAGATGACGTGTTTACGGGACTACTTGTTGACTCGGGGAACTCACGTCCAGTGCAGTGTAGCCCGGTAGCCCATTGTGTAGCCATCTACATCCATGGTAGCCATAGCCAGAAGTACAGCGCTGTGGAGAATGAGATAGGTCTGGCAATGCGAGACTAAGCCTTATTCAAGTAGCTGATACACGATGGGGCTGCTCTCTGTGAGTGTCGGACCCTTTCGGAGCCGAGTGTGGGCGGTTCGGACGTGGATTCGAGACTTATCCACCATTTCAGCTACTTTTCACAACGGCTGCGCACTCGCGTCGGTACGGTGACATTGTATTTATACTTCTTATAATGTAAAGTCGCTACGGTCCTCTCAAAATACAATTAGAAAAAAATAGATATACAAACTTGTTTTGCAGCAGCCAATGTTTACTTGCATATGCGGTGTCGCAGGAGTTGGATCCCTGTGTGACAGTATGAGGTTTGTCGTGGGAAAGAACACAGTGTTCCTCGGTGGAGGAGGCTACAGAGCCCCCCAAACCTGTAAACAAACAAATTGCAGCACTGTTTATGTATCATTCCTCCGTTGTTTGTAATCTCGCGATGTGTCCATTTGATAATGTTTAGTTTAGAAGTTAGTTTCCTCAGTTTCATAATGTTTTGTTTGAAGGGGGCGTTTCTCTGTTGACCCATGCATTTTCATTCTTTTTCATTCATTCAGTTGCATTTACTTAAATGTTATCAGACATGACAGTTATTTAATATAAATAAAACTTGGTTAAATAGAACTGGCTGGGATGAGGTATCTTACACTTTGCTGACTAGCTTCAGTAGACTTTATGCTTTTCTATTGAAGTAGAACAATCAAACCAGAGAAACTTAAAGTTCAGTCTGATTTGTTTTGTCTGTTCATTACCAGGTAGATTCTTCTACCCTAAAACATTGTGTCCCAAACCGTGTTTACTAAATGAAAACTTATTAGAGATACGGTACATAATTTGGTTGATGTAAAATGAGAAATGTTTTCCTCTGGGAGCTGACACTTTACTGTAATACATAGTTTTCTCTCTGGTGGTGGACTTCCCATGTCAATAGAGCCCAACACATACACTGGCAGGCTAACATTGTGGGTTGAAATTGCCATAAACTGCAGCAATACACGTTTTATTGCATTTTTATTATGTTTAT
This sequence comes from Perca fluviatilis, assembly GCF_010015445.1. Taxonomy (NCBI): domain Eukaryota; kingdom Metazoa; phylum Chordata; class Actinopteri; order Perciformes; family Percidae; genus Perca; species Perca fluviatilis. Next base: position 28,036,308 of record NC_053114.1, read on the forward strand.
TTGAATTAAAGTTTTCTCAATTCAAGTTTTATTTAGGTTTGTTATGTTTTTATTAATAGTTAATATTTAAAGATATCTCCGAAATCTTTAATTGACTGTTTCTGGCATCTTTCATTAAAAATAAATTATTATTATTATTGTTATTATTGTTAACAATAACATATTGTTACACAGATACATCTTGATATGTAAACAAAATGTCAGATCAGCTAACATAATATTGTCTTTTTTTATGATTCTCAAGTAGCAATATTATATTGGTCGCAAAAACAATAAACCACAATCAAAGATTTTGCATTTGTGTGGAAGATATTTTAGCTACTTCCAAAGGTGCTCATAACCTAAAATAACCCCTTTAAATATAATTGAATCTGTATTTGTTATGCACATGCAGTGACAGATATGTAAGTAAATACCATGTGAGCTTTAAGCAACTGTTCACTGTATAAGTGGGTTATCTGCAACAGTGTTGTAATGAAATTAGGCTTACACAGTACAGTATGCTCATGTCAAAATGAGATTTCAGTAATCCTGTGAATAATGTTGTAGTAGGACAGATTTCTCATATTAACACAGAAGCTAGTCTGCAAGACTGATTCAGAAGAGCTGTAGATTACTGTGGATTACATGTTTAGTTTTGTATCGCCTGTCAACAACATCTACTACATATAGCATGTTTAATTGATGCCTTTCTGCTGTATATTTCTTTTCCAAATGTCTTTTTATGGCCCTGACCTCACTGCTAACATATTCATGATACAGTATCTTCATTTCAGAAGGCGTCACTGATCCAAAGGAGACGTGGAGGTTTATATCAACACATTCTCCCCCTTGCTCGGTTACTTAGCTCAAACAAACCACCAAGAGGTAATGTACCTCCTTACACTATGTAATGTAGCTAAATGAGTGCACGCAGTGGCCTAAATCGATGTGAGCCAGTTGCACTTAATTATTTTGTTGTTTGTGTGTTTGTTGTTGAATTGGTTCAGGTTTTGAAAAGTTTTTCCCAAAGAGTGAAGAAAGCGCTGGCGTCAACAAATCAGCTGAAGGTGAGGGAGGTTTGAGTCATTATCACAAGCAGCATTTAGACATCCTCTGTTCTCATTTCCTCTGCACTGCATGAATGATTTTCTGTTACTATTTAGATGAAAATAGCAAAGAGCAAGAAACTCTTGTAAGGGAAGAGCGGGACACAAATGATGATGGGGACCAAAGACGAAAAGGAGGCAAAAAGGAAGAATCACACTGGTGGACGCGCTTCCAGGTGCGAATCATAGCCAGTCTTTACTGCTCATTAAAATGCACTACACACAATATATTTACTAAAATGCTGGCATATGAGAGCTTTAAAAGTCAAATTTACTCATAATTTTACTTATTAGTGCAAGTTTAAGTTGCATTCTCCATAATTTGGCATCCTTTTGTCACATAATGACTATTCAGGTGTATAATACTCTTATAGTTAGTTCTCTTTCCACTGTAAATGTTCCACTGAACATGGTCATCTTTTATTTAGTAGTGAACTTTAATGGATTCTTATCTAAAATGTTTGTTATGTTGTGTATTTATGTTAAATTAGCATAAGGTTATATATTGTCAGACTTTCCAAACGGTCAAATGTTGAAATTTATATTTTCTTTAAAACATATACTGGTCGTGCTCTACTTTTAAAAGGGTGCTCATAGTTGAGAGGCAGCATACTGCCTGGATTGTTTTTCGTTTGGCCTGCTGACAGCCTCTCCTTTAATCAATTCATCTCTCTCTTACACCTTTTTATTTATTTATCTTTTTACATCTAACAGGATGATTTTCCCCTGGATGAAAAAGCAGTGAGGTACTTTGCAATCGGTGCTGCCGGCATGACCTCAGCTTTTTTGTACTTTTACTTCCGAGAGACGGGGATGCAGATCTCCTGGAAGGACTTTGTACAGCACTACTTAAACAAAGACTTGGTAAGAGGCAGAGAGTGTTTTAGTTTTGGTATCTTCCGTCTTTTATCTGTTTGTTTTTGCAACCATGTAAACAAATTCTTTTTTGTGCTCTCTACACAGGTTGATCACCTAGAGGTTGTCAATAAACAATACGTCAAAGTAATTCCTGCCCATGGAGTGAACACATCAGAAGTGGTTAGTTGCATAAATATGCTTTTATATTTTCATGTAGGTCACTCAGTTGGTTAGGGTTAGGGATATTTCAAAGTGTAGCTTAACATTAACACAAGCAGAGAAGAGTCATACATTTGACAAATAATCTTAATTTAAGGCCCTCTTACTGTGTTTCTCCTGAACTGTCAGTCCCGATGACAACTGAGCCAAATCCAATTCACTAGTTAGATTCATGGGATGCGATCCTACCAGACCAAGTCTGACTGTAGCAGCAAAAACCCCGAGTGCATTGCTATGAGCAATGGTGCAATGTATTGCTTATTTCTATTTGTAAAAGGAAAAATGTATGTCCTCCTTGTTATTTCGTCTTTAAAAAGTTACAGTCTTGCTTATGTTTTATGTCGTGTGTATGTTTCAGAGTTATTTGTGGTTCAACATTGGCAGTGTGGACTCATTTGAGCATAACCTGGAGATGGCCCAGCAAGAAATGGGTTTGGACTCACAGAAAGTTCCTGTATTCTACAGCAGTGAAAGTGATGGGTGAGAGTTGAATCTGATGAGTTCCTGAAACTTTCAAAGCAAAGTAACTCTTATGAAAATTGGATTGGTTGATGATGGCTTAGTTGAGCATCTTTCTCTCTCTCCCCAAAGGGCACTCCTTTTCAACTTTCTCCCAACCTTACTGCTGGTCGGCTTTTTACTTTTTGCCATGCGGCAGGGACCAATGGCAGGAGGTCAGCGAGGAAACCCCTTCAGCATGAGTGAATCCAAAGCCAAGGTAATAAAAGGCAACATTGGCATTCAGTTTAAGGATGTCGCAGGCTGTGAGGAGGCCAAACTGGAGATTTTGGAGCTCGTCAACTTCTTGAAGAACCCGCGGCAGTACCAGGACCTAGGCGCCAAGATCCCAAAGGTGTTACACACTGTATATCAAGTATTGTGGCAAAGGGTCGGGGTGAAGGTGACAGGAACATTTCAATTGATGGATTTTTTTCTCCCTCCGAAGCATAGTATGGGCTAAGAATTAAGTTTTGAAGTTTCTCCACCTAGTGAAGTATTCATTGAGATACTGGTATTGATCATTAAGCAACACCTTTCTTTTCAGGGTGCTGTGTTATCAGGCCCACCTGGTACTGGCAAGACCTTGCTAGCTAAGGCCACTGCAGGAGAGGCCAACGTGCCCTTCATCACCGTCAACGGCTCGGAGTTCCAGGAGATGTTTGTTGGCGTGGGTGCTGCAAGGGTCAGTACCGGGCTAAATGCAAGACTCTGCCAACGAGTTCTGAAGCTATATGATGCTATCTATGTGATATATCCTGCTGCTGTTTGGCAACATCATCTGTAACACAATGATTCTTGATTCTCAGACTACATGGGGCGCACTCTCTACTGGGTGAGCTAGAGGTTGCCTCAATTTATAAGATTATGTAAGTGATTTCTCTTGACTCTGTCCTGTATTAGATTAGGGATACGTTTGCCACGGCTCGAAAAAATGCCCCCTGCATCCTTTTCATTGACGAGATTGACGCAGTTGGCAGGAAGAGAGGCCGGGGGAACTTTGGAAACCAAAGCGAGCAGGAAAACACCCTCAACCAGTTGCTTGTGGAAATGGACGGTAGTTAGTTACGTTACCTCTTTTAAAGTGATATGTAGAATATGATTCGAAAGTTAAACCCTCAGAAGCTTTTTCACCTGGTCTAACATTATGGCGGGAGAGCAGCAAGCTAATTGCCGAATAGCTTAGCGGGGGGCTAATGGACCCATCGTCGTTATCTTGTAGGGTTACCCCATTAACGTACCGAATGATAACAAACGTTCGTTAGTAGTATTCGGTTACAAAACGATGGATTGGAAAGTTTGTAAGTACACCAGAAGTTTATGAACACTTGCCTGCTCTCCTCAGCTCTCTGTTGCTGCTGCTGCTACCTGCAGCTAGACGAGTGCTTAGGGCCATCTACAAATTACTACACCGAAAAGAGTTACAACAAAAGTATTTATTAATTCAATGATTAAATAAGGTAATGTCTCCAAACTTACCTCAATTATTACTTGTCTCCTGCTAGTTATACTACAGCACTTACTTAAAAGAAAAAAGTTTAATTAATAAATATTTTTGTTGCATCTCTTTTCGGTGTTGTAATTTGTAGACGGCCCTAAGCACTCGTCTTACTGCAGCAGCAACAACAGCAGAGAGCAGAAGCCAGCAGGCAAGTGTTATTTACATAAACTTCTGGTGTACTTACAAACTTTCCAATCCATCGTTTTATGAGTGCATAACCTATTTGTACTACTTGTAGATGTTTGGTATCATTTCGGGCATTATTAGTGGGGTAATTTACGAGATACAAACGTGGGTCCGTTAGCCCCTGCGCTAAGCTATTCAGATGATAACGCTACTCTACGCTAACTCTCCCAATGTTAGACCCAGGTGAAAAAAGCTTCTGGGTGGGTGTTTGGCTCGAGGTCATGGTGCAAAGGACCCTAGGGTGAATTACTCCGAACCATCACTTTAATGTTCAAGCCTTTTTCCCATTCTGGGTGCAATATTTCACAAGATCTTTGTATGCCACTTGTTTTTTTCATTACAGGGTTCAACAGTAGCACTAATGTGGTCGTTTTAGCCGGCACCAATCGAGCTGATGTCCTGGATCCAGCTTTGATGAGGCCAGGACGCTTTGATCGACATATATACATAGGTAAAGAGTAGCACTTGTCTGAGGTCGGCTTCGTCTCTAGCTCTCCCCTGAATAACTCTTTCTCTCTACATTATCATGTATCACTGGGTCAATTTGTTAGGAACATTTCAGTTTATCATTTCCGAGAGAAGAGTTATCTGCAGGTTTTGATGTACATCTTGCCCCTGAAATCATACCAAATAACCAAGCTGACTTTTCCCTTTTCTGTGGTGCAGTTTTTGTTCCTTTGGACGTCTCTGTTTCCTCTAGACTTAGAAGCAACCCTGGAGTTTTAGGCTACATTTACATTGCTACGTTTTGGTTTCAAAACGAATATCTTTTGCTAGGTTTACACCTCGCATTCACACTGCTCTGGGGCCTCATTTGTAAACGTGGCGTACGCACAAAAGAAGACATACGCCGCTCTCTACACAAGAATTGGGATTTATAAAAAGCAAACCTGACGGGAAAATGTGCTGTCCTCCACGGACACTCTGACTCAGGCATAGGGACAGAAATGGGTGAAATGAGAAACGGCGACACCGACTGCAGGTGGATTAAACACGTGAAACTGAGACCATTGTATAAAACAAATCGAAATATTGCCTCTCATTGATTTCACTCATGAGAATTCACAAAGCCGTTCTTGCGATTAATATCCTACACAAACACCTGTTTGATCCATCTTCAGTGAAAAACGGACAAAATAAAACAAGATATTATCATAAATTCAAATGATGATATATTTGTGAAAAAAAACTAAAATGTTCTGTAATTATATTAGCATGTTATAGAATTCATTCTCATGAATAATACGATAAAAAGGACAAATAATGTTTACACTGATGCTGTTTTCGATGCGGAGCACATTGTTTGAATATGGTCATCATATACAGTATCAGTGTTTTATACAGTGTTTAATTTTATGGCTTTAGATCGTTTTATATTTGATTTAAATGTTTGTTTTATTGTAGGTCTGAAGCATCTTGACCATTGTGAAAGGTGCAATAGAACGTTTTAATAATTACTAATCCTTGCGCAGAACTATTTGTCATTTACAATTAGCTTAATTCCGACACCTTTAGCTTTTTAGATGCAATCAAATTGATGGGTATTAAAAGGCATGCCATGCGTAATGACCCACAATGGCTGACTTTGCAATGTTCGAAGATGTGGCAAATGGAGACAGACAGCAAGAAGACTTGCTGGCAAACGAGGACGAGTGACCTCAGAGCCGGTTCTGACTTCCTCGGATCTCTGTGCTGTTTTGGGCCCTGCGTTACAGAGGAGCTCTCGGAGAAACCAAGCCGTGCCTGTCCCACTTCAAGAGGGGTCAGCTCCGGCGTCCCGTGGCATAAACACGTTCTCTGTGTAGCGCTAGGTATTTTTTTTTGCATCAACTTTAATATCAAACCATTTCTTTTTAATTTGGGTCACAGTCCGACCTCTGAGGCTGTGGCATTAACTGCATCTGCAACATGTTGTCACTCTACAGCTTTTCAGCATTAGTAATGCCCATACTGTGCCCTCCAAACATATTATCATCTTTTCCACCTCTCTAACAAGAAATGCAACTTCACATTGAGTGAAAGTCCTTTGCTTTGTTTTCCTCTCTAATCATGATGTCGGTATAAATGAATATTAATTTGTGGCGTTTCACTGACTATTTAAGGGAAACTATGGGCATGACATGAAGCCACCAAAGCTGTGCCACATTTAGAGTCGAATGTGATTTATAAATAGAATCCGGCGTAGGACGTGCATGCGCACGGTTTTCTAAATCAGAATATTTCTGTGTGTACTCACATCATATGTTTCGTCCGTACGCCACTTCTGATGCAAATTCGCCGCACGGTTTTATAAATGAGGTCCCTGGTGTTTCAGAGGCCCTAAACCGGAGAAATTTGAAAACACTTGTGACCCTCTTTTGGTTTGGAGTCTCAGGGTTTGTGTTTCAGTCTCAACGGCCGCAAACTGAGAACTTTGGCAACACTGGCTCCAATGTTTCGCCACTGGATTGGGTCATGATGTCTCGTTCTCTGAGACTAAGCTACTAACTACCATGGCAACTACCAGCAACGGGCAGAGTATACATGCTGCCTCCTGTTTCCCCGGCACGCACATGCCCAGTATACGTTAATGGTCATGAGATATGCGGTTTGGGCGTGTTAGTTTAAACGCAGATTAGTTCTTCTACTGGATACTAAAAACAGTTGTGTGCATAGAGATCGCTTTAGGCTCAAAACTGTATGTTAATGTAGCCATAGTCTTTTTTTTTCTCCTGTTCTTTCCCACTGGTGTTCTATAATTCCATGTTGGTGCATGCATGTGATCTAATACTGCACAGCATACACTATGGAACAAATTCAATTCAGTGGCACTAATTCATGCAGTTTTAACTTTGTTAGTTGTCTTGTTGTTGTCTGCTTCGAATTAGGTGCTAAGCTTGACCTTACTGACACACTTACTGTATAGTTTCCTTAGAAATTAGCTTCTTTTTGTTGCACCTGTTCACTTGTGATTTCATTAAAGGCGCGTGTTGCATACTGTGCGCTTTTATCTTTGTGGTTAAAATGGTTGATCTTTTTCTGCCTGCTAAAATCTAATTTGCTTTACGCCAGCAGTGCTGGACAATGGTGGGTAGGGAGCGGTTTTCTATCTGACAAAGAAAACTGGGTCAAAATGAGAGAGCTGGCTTTCTATAAAAGAAGGATTAGATGACTGGAGGCCAACATAAGGGATGGAATACACTGCTCCTCTCTGTTTTGTTGAGTCTGTGTTCCCTTTCCTTCAGTCTTTTGTTGTTACATGTAAACAGTACGGGTTTGTATAATACAGCCACACTACTAATTCATTTTTGGTCAGTAATAAGTTAATCATTATGTCACTCATTTTGAAACAAAAAGTTTTGGGTTTAGCCTGAATAACAATTCATTTTGTTTAGGTCTAATGGGTTCTTTAAATGTTCCTCAAAGTGCATAGATAACCTTGGTGTCTATAGCTATGTATTGCCTGTTAAACATTTGTCAGTGCCATTTTGAAAATGAGCTGTATAACATGAATGCAGAAAAAGTGCAAAGTAGTTGTCAGGACCAGTTGAATGAGCTTCTGTAATATTTGTAAATGTGACATCGTCATAAGGTACAGAATCTGAGACACACACTTGTGTTTCCTTAGCTTAGCAGTTTATAAGAGTAGTGTTGTCTCTATATCAGTAACATTATCATATGATGGTATTACTTTAGCAGTATCTGTTTAAATTTCATTTTGCTCACTGTTTATCATTCTGTTGGATTAATCATCATGATGTTTTTTTTCTTTCTTCCTTTTTCTTTCTACAGGCCCACCAGATATTAAAGGCAGGGCATCCATCTTTAAGGTGCATTTAAGACCTCTGAAGTTGGACACTAGTATAGAAGTAGAGGCTTTGGCCAGGAAGCTAGCTGCACTAACCCCAGGTTTTACTGGTAAGAACAAGAGCTGTGTGTTGATGTTCGCATGTAAACACACAGCTCAGTCTTTGGATTATCTACAGGGATCATACAGTTTGTATTCTGCATCTCTCGCAGTATTTATCATACCACAGTCTAACTTGGTTGTTGTGGCTCCTTTTGTGTCTCAGGGGCTGATATTGCTAATGTGTGTAATGAGGCCGCGCTAATAGCTGCCCGACGCCTCAACCAACATGTCAATACTAAGCACTTTGAGCAGGCCGTTGAGAGAGTCATTGGAGGTAAGTTGGCATGCACTTGATGTTGTGACAATACTCCTAGAATGACTATTGGATATGTGTTTTACACCTTAATCAAGTTAGTTAGTAGTAAAAGCAATTGCTATACATTTCTGTAATATGAAGTTTTGATCAAATGTATACTGTTTATATTTATTTATATTTTATATAAATCCATAAATGTGAACTTAGTGCTCTATTGTGAGATATACATAACTTTTAATGCAGGAACCGTAACTTACAGCCTGTCCTTATATTTCTCATTGAGACTTCCCTTTAAGGATTTGATTATACTATACTTACTGTGTGATTTCATGCTGTACTCAAAGCTCATGCCCCAACCTATAACCAATCTACTGTATGTTTGAAGGGCACATCAACCCAGATAACTTATTGCTTGTTAAAAAAAAAAAAAAAAAAACACACACACTCAGGTCTGGAGAAAAAGACTCAGGTACTGCAGCTTCCAGAGAAGACTACTGTGGCGTATCATGAGGCCGGACATGCTGTAGCAGGCTGGTTCCTAGAACATGCAGACCCCCTACTTAAGGTAGTCACACCGTTTCCTTCCTCTCTTTCCTCACACTGCTGCTTGACTATGTGAAATCTTCTGCAGCCCTTGCCTAATCTTGTTTTTACCCTCTACAATCAAACTAGAATTTGACCAAGTATTTTACCATATATTGATAGTTTGATAAATTATAATGTACTCCCTCAGGTGTCCATTGTTCCCAGAGGGAAAGGTTTGGGTTATGCGCAGTATCTGCCTAAGGAACAGTACCTGTTCACCCAGGAGCAGCTGTTTGATAGAATGTGCATGATGCTGGGGGGTCGAGTGGCTGAGCAGGTTTTCTTTCGGCGAATCACCACTGGGGCACAGGATGACCTCAGGAAGGTCACGCAGTCTGCGTATGCACAGGTAATCCCCACAGTTTACAACAAGCATGTTAACAGATACACAAGGCAGGAAACTTCTGTATGTGATACAAAAATACATTGTAATGTAAATTGTATATTGTATATTGTGTATTGATGGAGCCAGTGTTGAGTCATAAACTCTCACATTCTGAAATAGAAGTTGTTTACTTTGTGGTGATGTGGTGAAATTATCGCTTATCCTTCAGTATACTAAATGGGTTTCAAGATTGATTTTCTCAAAAGTGTAGTAACAAGATAAACATGTGAAATAGCAGCTCCTGTGTCACTGTACACTAAGTAACTACTAGCTATTATTTTAGTTGAATTCCGCTAACAAGTAGCTTCCTGCAGACAAACTGCTAGAGTACCAACTTGAAGATTAGACTATATTCTTTTTTTTTTACTGCCCAGACTATTTCAATTAGAAGTCACTTTATACTTTCGGTTAGTCAGAGAATGATGTAACCAAAGGCACATAAGAAATAGTTTGTCTTTAGACTAACAGGACTCATTTCTCTTCATATTTTAGGTTGTACAGTTTGGAATGAATGAGGCGGTGGGTCAGATGTCCTTTGACCTCCCTCAGCAGGGTGACCTAGTAACTGAGAAGCCCTTCAGTGAACCTAAAGCCCAGCTTATAGACCAGGAGGTCCGCTTGCTTATAGATGCTGCCTTCCAGCGAACACTTCAGCTCGTCACCGACAAGAAAGAAATGGTGGAGAAGGTGAGAAGTATTATCACTGACAAACAAAACGATGGAGAGAAGTTAACATGAAGAGTCTCGTACTCCAAAGCAGCTCACTGAATAGTACGATGCAGCAACCAGCTCTTTTATGGTCTGTTTAAATTAGTATTTTTAAAAACTGGTTGGAAGAATTGTTACTTTTACTATTAGTTGTAACTACTGCTAATCTGTTCTTGAACTCAGTGATCAGTAATGCCACTTGCATTTTCATTGATGGAGTTAGCCATCGTCATTAAAATGCTTCTTGTTTACTATTATTGGTCATATGTTGCAGGTGGCAAAACGTCTGCTAGAAAAGGAGATTCTAGACAAAGCCGACATGGTAGAGCTGCTAGGAACTCGTCCCTTTCAAGAGAAGTCATCGTATGAGGAGTTTGTTGAAGGGCTGGGTGAATTTGCAGAAGACACCTCTCTACCTGAAGGGCTGAAGAACTGGAACAAGAAGAAAGGAAAGGGAAAAACACCCGCAGAATCGACAAAACTATTACTAGGTGGGAGTTGACAGTACCCTGGGAAGAACATATGGAGGAAGCTCGCCAAATACCAAGAGCTGGTGGAGCAGTGTAGGAGCCGAGGCTGGCGGGCCCTATCCGAGCCAATCAACGAGCTTGATTTGCAAAGCTCTGACTGGGCTCAGAGTAACTGGAGCTGCGAAGAGGTGGGCCATCCGCACCACAACTGAAGCCTCAGAGAAAGCCACAAGGTGGCTTTTGGATTGGTGCAACTGGGATGCAAGCAGGGACCTGATCAACCCCGGCTGTGTCACCTGGGGGAGGGGGTATGATGTCTGTTTATTCTTTTATTTCTGTATTTAATCTATTTTTAATTAATTGTTTTAATTTTGTATGAATTGTTTTAATTCTGTATTAACTATTTTTAATTTTGTATTAATTGTTATTAATTTCTAACTGTGTTTTAAGGTTTTATGTAAAGCACATTGAGTTGCACCGCTGCTGAAATGTGCTATACAAATAAAATTGCCTTGCCTTGCCTTGCCTTGAAAGACCCGAAACCCCCAATGACCCCAAGAGCATCACTGATGATGAATCCCAGCGCATCCTAGAGATGTTTCTTGTAACCTGAAGAGTGCCGTTTGTGGCTCATTTCACTGGAGGTGCCTTAATTCAATGCTCTGATCAGGGCAATGACACTGACAATCATACCACAGAAAAATCTGTACTGATGGTCAGGAAAGTTACATCATGTGACGAATACATTTGTTGTGGTGGTATCATATGATTTTATTCTGAGGCTCATTGCCCTTATCCAACCTTAAATCTATTAAGAATGCTTTCTTCCCTAAGTGGGGGAAACCAGATTTCTTCTCGTTTCTCAGATGTTTAAGATTTCAAAGGCACGTTGACTGTCATACAATGTGACATTGTTTCTCACCTTAAGATAGATAAGATAAGCCTTTGTCTCCAATAGGAGAAATTCATCTTGGTTATTGGAGAGAAACCAAATAGCGAAACAACTTAAATATATTTCAATCAGCATTATACAGTAGTTTTTCAGCAAAAATCATCAACCTTTCTCAACTTGGTTCTTCTTTATTTAGCAGTAAAGACGGCTGTTAGAGCTCAGTGTTTGTAAATTTGCTTTGTGCATATATTACAATTGTCATTGGATCACATTAGAGCCAGACCGATATATCAGCGGGCCGATATTAGGCATTTTCCAAACTATCGGTATCGGCATTGCCGATAAATAAATATTTAAAAAATAAAATAAAAACGGATGAAACACCCTTCAATCATGTTATGAGTGTTGTCGTTGCATAGTTTGTCCACCAGAGGGTACTCTACAACGTCCCCCTAGATTTTCTTTGTTGTTATTGTTTTTGTTCAAAGGACTTTAAGTTTAATATCTTAAGTTTGTATTTTTATACATTGTATTTATCAGAACTTTAATATATTTTGATATTCCTCTGTTGTGACAATAAAACAAACAAGTTTATTTTTAAACTGCATTATCATATTTTAGTGAGGACTCATAAATAACTACAAATAACTAATGTTAGGGAAATATGTTTATGTTTTGTAACGCGTTTCTGGAAATATATATCGGCCGATATATCGGAATATCGGATTTTTAAATCACCAAATATTTGTATCCATTTCCGCCTTAATAATCCTTTATCGGTCGGGCTCTAGATCACATATATGTACTGTAGGTTGTTGTCTCTTCCTCATTGTCCATACTAATAGGAGTCAACATTGATGTAGACATTCATTACTTTAGTTTGATGGTTACTTAAGAACTGGGAACAGACTAACACAATGGCATACCATACACTCTTCACTCTCATACTACCTCACAGTCTGTATTCTTAACTGCCTCTTAAAATGGCATCATCATTTGTCACAATACTCACACTATAGTCTGGTTATGTGTTAGTTTTCATCCTGTTTATTTTGTTAATCATATGAAATGACATCCAGCTTTCTGTGCTTCACTGTAGTTCATGTGGATATCACAAATGAGTAAGGATTAATTTGCTTTTCCATGGATGGATTGGCTGACCATCTCCATCTCAATATCTTGAGCCCTCCTCCAACATTTATTAACATGACAACAAATTGCTGTTATTCAGGAAATCATTTGCTTTGGTGAATTGTGGCTTATGTTTAAGTGTTTTCTCTTATTGTGAGCCAGGCGATCTGAGCTTGATAACTACTCATGTTGCATTCTCATCTCATGTATTTGCCAATTACAGCCAAGTTAAACTGCACCAATCTATTTTATATAAGGAAGACCACAGATTTGTATACAGTAGTGTAAATGAACTGTATATCACAGTTAAAAACTGTGCTCGGCATAGAATGGGGCTGCATTTCCAAAGTGTGGCTATTAAATGACACAATAAAATGCACTTTTTAAAGACTTTTATTTATTCTTCTATCATCCCAGAGTCACTTTTGAGCCATTGTGTCATAGCATTCAGAATTATTGGCACTCCTGGTAAAGACAAGCTAAATGTGAGATAAATAAATCAAGTAATCAGTTATAACTTTTGCTTACAAAGATGTGACATATTGCATCATGAGTTTAATTCTTCTTTTAAAAGATGATTACAAAATCGTTGGCACTTTGTTGTGTTTTTGGCATTCATGCAAAGCTTATGGAAGTCTGCCTGACAATGATACAATTCTCCCTTAATTATCACCCATCAAGTTAATGCATCTACAAACTCGAATTACCTAAGCAGCAGCAATTCTGTCAGCAATCTTTTTTTAAATGATAAAGAAATTAGAAAACATTTCTCTAAACTAATTTTGAAAAGAAAAAAAAAGTACTTGATTATGGAAAAGTATTTTGCATATAGTTTGCTACTTGGTCTGTTTATCTTTTGTGTCATCTGCACCAAATGCCAATAATTCTGGAGGGCACTGTCAATACAATTCAGTGAGAGAAGTGCAAAACATTTCATTTAGGCAATTTTAATAACAACACACATATTTCATTAAGATGGAGAAAGTGTGGTGGATATAAAGAGTGTGGCCTCACTGACATCCACTTCCACTGATCAAGTTACCTTTATTGCAGGCAACAAAAAAAACCCTGTCACATTTTCAAGTCAACACATTAAGTAATAGCCTCACAAGATATTTTATTTTGAACAGCTTTATTGATTTAAGTTTCCAATCATATCCTGGCAATTCAATGTGAATCCCAGTGTCTAAACTTCACATGGAAGGTCAGGCTAACACAATTTAGGAACCAATCTCACCGTTCAGGACATTACCCATCCTGAGAGGCTGTAAGGATGGAGGTGCTGTTATTCTGCTGACCTCATACCCTGTCTGTCATTCAAAAACAAAGCTTAAAATCATCTGGCCGTCCAGAGTGCATTAAGAACCCCTTTCATGTACGTGTGTGTGTGTGTGTGTGAGAGAGAGAGAGAAAGAGAGGAGGAGAGAGTGTGTGTATTGCACACCTCAACATCTTTAGTAAGAGTATATAGCACGTTGTCCAGAGCTCAACCTGAACTCGTCTACTCAGCACCATGAAACGTTATGTGAGTGCGCAATGGCAGATGGGGGCCTTTTGGTCCGCTTTGTGTTCCCGCTCTGGCTGTGTCTATCTGGCTCTGGGTTTTTTCTCTCTGCGTTCTGGCTCTTTCACATCAGAATCACGGCTGCTTCGGCCTCTCCAGCTTCATTAAGGGCTCTGCAGTGTCCGAGTCACTGTGGTGCTTTCTTTCACGTGGGGGCTCAACTTTTCTGCAGCGTGTCCACGAGGGGGAGCGCATGTATCCACCTCTGGGCAGCACAGGCTGGTGGGAACCTGGGATCCAAACACACAATCCAAACTTGTTATCAACAGGAATCCAGAGTCTTGGCAGATAGAAAGGTGTAAACAGACACAAGGAAATCACTTTGCACACCCGTTATGTTTCACACAACTTTAAAATAGCTTTAAAATACAATTCCTTATTCGTTAGTATACACAGATCAACACCTGCTAAAAGAATATTTATAACTAGGGGTCTTGTAAGATACAGCTCCTGCTTGCTTTTCTTCTAGCCATTAAAAGCCTTTAGTCTATATAGCATGCCTGCACACACACACACACACACACACACACACACACACACACACACACACACACACACACACACACACACACACACACACACACACACACACACACACACACACAATTTCTAGACAGGCCACAGAATGTTGTTTATTCAAGATTACTGGGATCACCCTCATTACATTTTTAAAACAATCCACAAAAGTATTCATCACACAAAATGCTGCTTTCTCTTTGTATAAGCCACCTTATACCAACTGTTTGTATATTAGACATATTTTATATTAGCCTTGTGGTCATGCGGCTTTACACCACTTGGTGCCGATATTCAACCTACCAGGAGGACAAAAAGGCAATAGGAGGGAAAGACTAGAAAAATCACTTCCCAGTCTAATGTTGGGTCTCTTAAGTGAAGGTCATACTCAGTACTTGGCATATATTTTTTACCAACGCCACATCCATATCCTCACACACATCAGAGACGAAGAGAAAGGGGGCGGTAGAAAAGACCTATTGATCTCAGAAGATTGATGGCGTCTCTACTGGATTTTAATGAGGGACAACAACCTCCTCAGCAGCATGAAGGAGTCTGCTGCAGCAAGCGCCAAGAACACCTGCTCATTGACTGCTTGTTGTGTTTATGTGGTTTTATAAATGTGTGTCTGCAATGTGTGTGTTAGGCATGACAATTTTTTTTCCATTCATTGTGTGCATTCACATTTCTGTTGGCCTGTTATGGCCCTGTCATCTAATTAAACGACTGATAAACATGAATTCAGAACACACAGCACAAGCACAGAGGAATGTTTGCACACATGAGAGGAAAAGTAATTACATACCTCCCCACAACACATAGCTTTTCCCTTTTTCTCTGTCTCGCTCTCTTACAGTCATATACACAGAGTACCCTGAGCTATGAGATACTGCACTGTATTCCTTATGTGCTGCTGACTAGAAACCATTTGATTCTTCAGTCAGCATGTTGCTGCATGACTTAAGGCTTCTATTCTAAGACACTAGACTCTTCTACAGAAAACCTGTCAAGGCACAGGAAAAACATCATGCACATATATAAATGTCACAATGCCCTTCTCATTAAACCCATTTAAAGGGAAACACTTGTTTTATTTCATACTAACTCTAGCACAGCCCTGTCAGTGTTTGTGAACTGAGGCAGTATAGAAGTATTTTTTAAAGATAATAATCTGTAATGTCTTTAAAAAGAACTAAAGCGGCCCCAAAGGCAATGAGTTGAACTGAAATCTGACCTTTTACATTGAAAGGAGCTGTCTAATATGAATGGAAAATTAATTTCTGTTTCTTTTCCTATTTTCTGCATCACTTCATCTCTCTGCATGTCTACTTGTCTACATATATTTGGCCAAATTCTTAAAACAAATACCCATTCTAAAACACAACTCCCATTATTTGGACATGAAAAAAATCAACCAGACAGAATGTAACACAATAGGTTATAGTCTGCAATGTCATCAGTTAAAACCCTGTTACTGCTCCAACGACAAAGCATAGGAGGCCAAAGCTATGCCTGTGGTAGTTTTTCATGGACGTGGGTTAACGCTATGGTTCGTCAAAAAAATATAAAATATTAAACACAGAGCAAACCTACTGGACAAAGTCAACCTTTTATTTGTGCCTTTGGAGCTGCTTGAGAGACGCTTGATGAAGCACTAAGTGCTGTATGTTTTCCGCTACTTGGCTATTAAGTACAACTGATCAAGTTCACTAATTGTGGTTGAATTGCCCATGAAACATGCAATCTGAATCAGGCTTTAAGATGCCAAATAGCTAAAAGTAAAAGAAATTAACATGGGAATGGACAATGGGGAAATGGAAGACAGACAGCAGAGTACACAAAACAAACAAGTCACAAGCATCTATAAATAATGTGGTTGTGTGGTGACTCAGATTATGATTACGGTTTAAATGGCTTTAAAGGACGAGGCCTTGTTTCCAGCAGGGAAAATTTAATTATTCAAGAAGAACCTACATTTAGGATGAACTCCCTTTAACCTCTCCCTCAACTACATGCCCTCAACGCAATGGCACACACTCAGCAGTTCCCCATACAGAATAATGCTCACACAGCACAGCTCAATACTACCACAATTGCAATGCAACCTTTGACACAAACTAATTAATTCAAACACCTTCTCTTTCTCTCCCACCCTGAACTCACTGATGACTTTGTGGGCAAATAAACCGACGTACTAAAACTCAAAAATTGCCTTGCATGAAGGGCTGAATAATAAGGGAGGTTTAAGGGAATCCAGATTAAACAGAACAGCTGGTCCTCACAGCTGAGATTTGTGCAATAATTCGCTGTTTGCATGAATCCTTTCTCTTAAACACGCACGCCGTCATTGTCTGCACAGCACAACATCTGAATAGGACAATAGAATATCTTTGTTCATGTGTGAAATATATGGTTTAGCAGTTTTTTAATAATCACACTGAAAAGTGTTTTTTTTTATAATGACAATGCATTAAGTTTCAAATGACAAAATGTGACAGTGTAATGACTCTGTATGACAAGCATTAGCATCTTCTTGTATCTCCTGCACAATATATCAGATGTTGTTTGATGGACACTTTCATCCAAAATTACTCACAACACCAAAACTGTCATGCAATTGCAACTGCTTAATACCAGAGACCATTATAGAACAGCTACGTTTCATGTCTTTCGTGATCATATGATTCTTTGTACATCTTGCGTAGCCCTATATGCAAAACACCTGTTGCTCTACAGTATTTGTCCGCAGACTCTCTACAGCAATGTTGGTGGCTGCATCTGTCTGGGATGGTATCCTTCCTCTGTACAAGCCGTATATGAGGCAGATATAGAGACAGAGATTGAGAATGAAGAATAAAGACAATCTAAGGGACAGAGGGTGAAGGAGAGGAGGATTGTGTCTATGGTGAGTGTGAGACAAAACAGCTCACAGGTAGAAATGAGAGATTTCTGGAAGCAAGTCAAAGAAAGGCACTGCACAAAATGATCTATCTCCAGTCGAAAGGTTAAAGACTTTTTTTACGAGGAAAAAATGTTTGCCACATTCTCAGTTGGCTGATCTATTTTTATTCACGGTTTATGCAAGTAAAAATACAAGAGTGAATGACACACACTGCATTTATCAACAATACAAACAGACCACCTCAATCCGTCATCTGAATATGTCATTCTGAGAGTGCAAATATTTAATCATTGTTGATATAGTTTTTCTCACAGGTCTGAGGCTGTAGGGCTGCACAATTAATCGAATTTTAATCACGATCACGATTTTGGCTTCCCACGATCAAATTTGCGTGATCGAGCGATATTTAAAATGCGTCATTCCGTTCATAGAACAGTTTTTGCAAAGCCAATCTAGCGCTCCATAAACCACTGTCTGATCACATGTCTCCATGAGCCAATCAGAGCTGTTCCCTGCCTGCACCGCGCAGCTTAGTTTCTAGATGTAGACAGTCACAGAGGACGGAGTAACGTGAGGAAAATTCCACAACAGGTAGCAGTCGGTCATCATAAGCCGGTCACAATGTTTACCAGTTTACCAGTAAACGCAACGTTTTGTCCCGTCTGTTTTGTTTTTCAGACAACAGCAGTGACCAGTGCTAGTTTGTGTCTTTTAGCTCATAGCTTTAGCAGCAGACTGTTGGACGTCCCGCTGTTGGAAACCTACAGTGAAATACAGATACACTACACGGTTTAGCAGTCAGCATTTTAGCCGTGTTTAATCCAGTCACTACTGTGGCTAACGGTAGGCTAACGTTACCTGCTGTGTAACGTGTTATTAGTGTTATTAGTGTTTACTAGCGTGACATTCAGCGATGTTTATGTTGCCTCTAACGTGGGTTTCAGAGCATCAGAGCGCAACGCAGACATGCAAGTGGCAGTGTAACGAGCCACAGAAATCCGTGTAGCTATTTCGTCTGGTAGATACCGGGCACCACATGCGCCGTTAACGTGAACAGAAAATTGCGTTGCCTGTATCTTTCACGGCAAACGTGCATGTGTGGAAAGCGGTCGCACAACAGCTGAAATTGCATACTCCTTCACAGTATCCTTCAATAAAGAAGGAATGTAGCACAATATGGATGTATTAGTAGGAATGTAGCACAATATGGATGTAAAAGCAGTTATAATTATATAATCATGTGACAATAAAATTTTGTTTTGGCTAAAATCAACAAATAATCGTGATAGTTAATCGTGATCTCAATATTGATCAAAATAATCGTGATTATCATTTTGGCCATAATCGTTCAGCCCTATGAGGCTGTGTAAATAAAATCATTTAACATCAGACAGTGAAATACAGCTGTATGTGTCAGCTGACATCTTGATGAACAGAAAGCAGAGCAGCGGATGTGAGGCTTTGGATTGAAAGCCTCTTGGCTGTTGCATCTCCTACAGCTGGCTACTGAAAAACAGCTGTGGCCTGTGACTAGTTATAATAGGCTGAGGGAACTTGATGTGATGGTGTTGGAGAGGACAGCTGAGAATAGTGGACAAGCAAAAAATGTGTTTAGTCTGCTTGGCTGTGGGAACATGGGTTCGAAGTGTAAGGAGGTAAATATTTATGTCACATACTGGAATAATTTACCAACTTGTTGTTGTTTGAGGCGTAAATTATGCCAGTCAAATTCAAGATTTGGCAGTGGTGTACATGAATTTGCATTTAAGAAACTTTAAAACATGTTGGAGCTATCATCATTAATCAAACTGAACTGAAGTGATTCAAATCATGGCATAATGTGATATCTAATGATGCATCAAATCTAAAAGAATCTAATTACTGTTGGAATAATTGGTTCCCCCCATTTTATATAAAGTCATCAATTCATAAGTTAAATAATAATATAAATCCCCTGATTTATAGTTATTTTATGTGTTTAACAACAAGATGATAAAACTGATAAGAAGTGATTATATGTTATTATTCTTTGACCGTGCAACCCAGACTAGCAACTTGCCTGCAAGTGTTTCATTTAAAGGTCCGATGTGTAGGAATTTCTCCCATCTAGCGTTGAGATCATATATCGCAATCAACTCTCTCGCACCACACAGTTCAAAGTATGTATTA
This sequence comes from Perca fluviatilis, assembly GCF_010015445.1. Lineage (NCBI taxonomy): Eukaryota > Metazoa > Chordata > Actinopteri > Perciformes > Percidae > Perca > Perca fluviatilis. The sequence goes on from NC_053114.1 coordinate 28,056,125, forward strand.
CAGCTACAGAAGCCTTCACGCTTCAAAAAGCTGGTCTCTTGCTCTTTTCGATATCCTTTTTGTTTTTCTGGGCGAAGAAGACTCCTGTTCCTGAAATTTGGATTTTGAATACGTGTGGTCCTCCATGTTTCCTTCTTCAAACTTGCCGGGGCCGGGAAGCTATGATACCCATTAGCAGCACCTGTGAGTTCATCGTGACAGCGAAAACGCAAAAGGCAGAGCAGTATGTCCTGTATGTCCCTTACCAGCTAACGTATTTCAAGATGGCGCATGAATATGGAGCATATACCCCAGTTCATGCGAATGCAAATGTAAAATTTCCCTTAGAAAGATATAATGTGCAATTTTAGTTTGGACCATCCCATAAAATGTTTTCAAACAATCAATTGAAAGTAAAAGTACCATACATTGTTAGTTCTGAGGGCCATCCTTCTTTTCTTCAAAAACAAACAACAGTTATAATGCAAATCAAGGCCAAATCACATGTTTTTTGCCATAAATGGGTTAGACCCATAGACTGTTAATTACAGTATCTCACAAAAGTGAGTACACCCCTCACATTTTAGTAAATATTTCATTATATCTTTTAATGGGACAACACTGAAGAAATTACACGTTGCTCCAATGTAAAGTATTAAGTGTACAGCTTGTATAACAGTGTAAATGTGCAGTCCCCTCAAAATAACTCAACACACAGCCATTAATGTCTAAACTGCTGGCAACTAAAGTCAGTACACCCCTATGTTAGATTCCCATAGAGGCAGGAAGATGTTTATTATAAAGGCCAGTTATTTCATGGATCCAGGATACTATGCATCCTGATAAAGTTCCCTTAGCCTTTGGAATTAAAATAGCCCCCACATCATCACATACCCTTCACCATACCTAGAGATTGGCATGGGGTACTTTCCATAAAATCATCTCTCAATGCAAATCAAACCAGCTATTAGGCTAACCGACATAAAACCATGCCAATCTCTAGGTATGGTGAAGGGTATGTGATGATGTGGGGGGGCTATTTTAATTCCAAAGGCCAAGGGAACTTTATCAGTATGCATAGTATCCTGGATCCATGAAATAACTGGCCTTTAAAAATTTAAATCTGCCTGCCTCTATGGGAATTTATCATAGGGGTGTCGTGACTTTAGTTTCCAGCGGTTTAGACATTAATGGCTGTGAGTTATTTAGAGGGGACAGCACATTTACACTGTTATACAAGCTGGACACTTAAAGTGATGGTTCGGAGTAATTTCACCCTAGGGTCCTTTGCACCATGATCTCGAGCCAAACACCCCCCCAGAAGCTTTTTTCACCTGGGTCTAACATTGGGAGCGTTAGCGTAGCGTAGCGTTATCAGCTGAATAGCTTAGCGCAGAGGCTAATGGATCCGAAGTGTCTCTTAACATTACCCCACTAATAATGCCCGAAATGATACCAAAGGTCTACACTAGTATATATAGGTTATGCACTCATAAAACGATGGATTGTAAAGTTTGTAAGTACACCAGAAGTGTATGTAAATAACACTTGCCTGCTGGCTTCTGCTCTCTGCTGCTGCTGCTGCTGCTGCTGCTGCTGTTACTACCGGGCAGTAAGAGTGCTTAGGGACATCTACAAATTACAACACCGAAAAGAGATACAACAAAAATATTTATTAATTTAATGATTAAATAAGGTAATGTCTCCAAACTTACCTCAATTATTACTTGTCTCCTGCTTGTTATACTACAGCACTTACTTTAAAAAATAAGTTAAATTAAAAAATATTTTTGTTGCATCTCTTTTCGGTGTTGTAATTTGTTATATGTCCCTAAGCACTACGTCTTACAGCAGCAACAACAACAGCAGAGAGCAGAAGCCAGCAGGCAAGTGTTATTTACATCCTTATACTTAACATACAATCCATCGCTTATGAGTGCATAACTATATATACTAGTGCAGACATTGATCATGATGAGGTAAGGTGCAAAGGACCCTAGGGTGAAATTACTCCGAACCATCACTTTAATACTTTACATTATAGCTGCAATTTATTTATAAGTGCAATTTCTTCAGTGTTGTCCCATTAAAATGTATATGAAATAGTTACTAAAATGTGAGGGGTGTACTCACTTTTGTGAGATACTGTATATTAATATAAACAGACCCTAATGTTACAGCCCAGACTAGCAGCTAGCTTCTACACACCTAAGTAGCCCGTATGAACTAATTAGCCTAGATGTATGTGAATAAATTCAGCCAGTCTCCTACATACGTTGTCCTGGCAGGAGTAGGCAATTCATGGGCCACATGAGAAACGGGACTGTTGTGTAGGGCCGGACCAACAGGCTAAACTTAATTCTGCTCAATATTAATTTTATGTCAGGCGAAACGTTCTCAAACGTCTCTTTTTTCCTCTGGGAATATTAGCGCAGCAGAGTCCACCAAACACTCTTTAATTACCTCCCCTTCAGAAAATGGCTTACTGTTTTGGCGACTTTGTAGTTTATCACAAAACTGGTCCTGACTGCTGCATCCCTGGATCATTGTTGCTTTGGAGCATAATTATCTGGCCAAGCTTCAGATGTCGGTGTGCAGTCTGCTTCAGTCAAGTCATTTTTTAGGGATAACAGCTGATTTACGTCCATGCTAACGTCTCCCACTCAGTTCCAGGTCCGACCGGGTCCGACATCCATGGGTCCGACCAAAGAATTTCTAATATATATATGTAGACCGGCTTTGGTCCGACGGTGCAGTTCTTCTTCTACTTCTTTTTAATTGCGACTTACAACCAGAGAAGAAGAAGCTGCATACGTTCGCGCAAAATAAAGAATGCTGGTGCATTCAGGGTGCATTACAGTCTATGGGCTGGTGTAGTCATTCAGGGCTCGATGTTTTTTCTTCCTTTCGTTTTTTTTTTTTTACTCAGTAACGGATGGGATTTATAATGTAGCGAAATACAATCCTTCACTCAATGTAATCAAGTACATTTTAAAATACCGATTTTAAAAACTACTTAAAAAATACAAAATACACAAAAAAACTACTCAATAAAGTAACGTGAGTAAATGTATTTCGTTACTTTCCACCTCTGCACGTTACACACTGGACCTTTGAAGGGGTGATAGAATGCAAAACTGATTTCACCTTGTCAGTTGAAAAATGACAGTTTGGTGGATAAATAAGACATACATAGAACCTCAAAATCCCAATGACACCTCTTTCCTCTGCAAATCTCACAATTTGAAACTGCCTCTGAAAACGGGCAAATCTCAACAAGCCGCCTAGATGACGTCAACTCGGCGGCTCCTCCTCATTTGGCTCTAGTCTCTCTCTTTGTCACGCCCTAACATTTACATACTGTAGGCTACACAATTGACCTGAGATCAGGTAGTCTTCTGAATCTAGGTCGCGCAGATCTCTGCTATTCCATTACAAAATTCACTTCTGAAACATTTTTATGCGAGAAATCATCTATGTAAAGCTCAAATATGGGCCGTTTTACGAAAATGGATGGCTAATTGCAAATTTTGTCCGACTGTGTGTCGGGAGTTCAGCGGCTGGTGCTGCCTGGGTTGCTACATCGCCGCCCTGCCTGTCCTACTTCACAGACCCCGGCCTGCTGTGAGCTAGATTGAGCTCCGTCACGGCCGGCACCCCGCGGTGCTCCATACCCGCGCAAACTCACCCTTTCTGGGTGACTGGACTACCAAATGCTGCTGCCCTGACAGAGCTCCAGGGCCTGCAGCTCGCTGTTCTCCCTCCCCTCTTCCTGCTAAATGGCCAGTGTGTGACTGAGAGCGAGGTCAGCGAGCTTGTTACGCCCGCAATCTCTTACCGCAGGTTCCAGTTAATCTTATAATGGATATATGTGTTGAGTTATTTAAACAAACGATCGGGGAAATAAACGCCTCTTGTCCGAGAGTCTCATTGATAGAGCCCGCGGTGAGCTGGAGTCCATCAATTAGAGCTAGCTAGCCTCCTCCTAACGAGACCTCTGAAATTCACAAAAATGCATTAAATTGAAATCCGAAATCGGACAAGTGTTAGCTAGCTAAGCTTTGTAAGACCTTGGGGAACCTGTAATATACATGCCGTGATGAAATTCAAACTGTAAATATACTATAGTTATGCCGAAAATGTAGCTAGCTAGCCGCAATCGTTTCCCATTGTATTGAATGGGACATATAGCTAGCTAGCTGCTCCTCCTAACAAGACCCCCGACGTTCACAAAAATGCCTTAATTTGAAATCAGACACACGGTTAGCTTTCTAAGACCTTGGGGTAGCTGTGATATAAGTGCCGTGACGAAATTCAAACTGTAAATATATTCTAGTTATGCCGGCAGCCGCCCAGCTCCGCGGAGCCCCTGTAGTGCAGTAATCCACAAAGGGTGACTTTGACCTGGGTATGGAGCCCAGCAGGCTGCCGCTTTCTCGTCAGACTGTGTGGAGCTCCTAAAGTCCGACACGTCTTACCAAATTTGCAATTAGCCATAAATTTTCGTAAAACGGCCCATATTTGAGCTTTATATAGTTAATTTCTCGCATAAAAAGTTCTCAGAAGTGAATTTGGTAACGAAACATTGCAGTGTCTGGAATATGAGATTCTGTCGCGTCTCTAATGTGTGTGTATGGGGATTCGCTCAACCAATCAGCGCACAGCTCATCTAAATATTCATGACCATACCATATTTGGAAGAAAGCTCTTGTTACAAAAAGGGCCAAAACACAGGGATGCATAAGGGCCAATAAAATATCAACCAGGCCATTTTCAGCCCAACCAATGTTACATACCCCATTAGGAGACCTTAAGGAACAGTGTGAAATACCCTATATAATCATTCTATCACCCCTTTAAGACATTCAAATCTTAAAGTTAACAGACTACAGTGCTACCAAGCCACACTATACGCTATGTGCTCAGCACCAAACACCAGACAGACACAGTTAGCGACTAGCTGGTGAACATAGTGGAGCATTTAGCAGCTAAAGAGCCAGATATCTCAATCAGACATTCATCAGATGGCCAGAAACACAACTCCAAATGAATTATAATGTTGCTCCGCTGGATGTGTTACTAGGAAACTGTTTGCTAACAAGTTCATATCAATTTAAGGTGTTAATACGTCAATGTGGTGTCCACAACTTCTTTCCGCTGCCCCTGAGTGGGCAAACAAATATTTCATTGCAGGTTTAAATAAACCTGTTGCTATGATCTAGAGTAGCTCGGTTGGTATAGTAACTCCATGATGGTGATGATCTGGACAACACCAAAGCTGTCTTACACTACATCTTAGCACTAGCAGCAGTGAGAAATAAACTGTGTGCACCTTGATTAAGAATCCTCTCAGAGTACATGATACACTGGAATACTTGAACATAGAGTTCTCTACACTCGACAATCCACAAGGTTTGACTAAAAAACAAAGAACATGGGTCTTTCTCGCACATGAGACGAGCCTCTGCACTTTAATTTAAATAACTAGCTGTGGAGCTGCAGACAGCAGCATATAGCCAGATGGCTCACTGGGACCATAACGCACACTTAACAAGCTGTGCCATGATATGGAACATTAGTAATAAACAGAAAAGAGATGGAAGGGAGATAACGCTGTTTTTGTTAAAGGAGGAGATGCTGTAATAAGTACTATAAGAGAAAAATAAAAGCAATAGATTCATGTAGAAAGAGTATGACAAAGTTTTAGATAATGGTTTGTCTGAAAATCCAAAATATGTTCACTGTGTTTCAGTGGATCAAACAGTGAAGTCCACCATTAGGTTCTCTTTTAAGTCACTGTCACCAGAATGATAAATATCTGTTTTGAACCTATTACGTATTCTCAGCCAAAGAACGAGAATTGGTTACACCCCTAGTCGATGACGGTATTACAATTGAAAGTCTGACATTTTTATCAAGAAAAATGTGATATTTTAAACTTGAACAGTCCATGCACAGAATACATAATATTATAAAGACATTGTCTAAACTGTGTCAATGGACCATTAAATCTTGAGGTGGCATGAAATCCTGTGTGAATGCCGAGAGGCAGGAGAGTCGGAGGAGAGAGTTCACCGTCCGGATGAGGCTCACAGGTCATAAATAAAACATTGGAAAGATTTTGTGCTTCCTTGTGCGGATCGGGAGAAAGATGTTTATTTTTAGCAGGCCTTACCTACTGGTGACTCGTGGTTCTCCTCATCAGAGTCAGCAAAGACTTCAGCCAGTTCCTGGTCAGACATGTCAGTCAGCTCAGTCAGATCCAGGAGGTCAAAGTGCACCTCCAAAGATGACACACTACTCAGTGGTTCTGAGGCAGACAGAGAAAACAGCATACTTTTAGTCTGAAAGGAGATTGAGAGATTAAAATGATGCACTTGTTTCTTGCTGACAGTGCAGAAGAAAAACAGCTCTTTTAAAAGAAGTTGTGATAAACTGCATTTATTCTCAACACAGAGCTCCTCAGCTCATCATGTAATGCTCTTGACTCTTCATTGTACGCATAATCAGATCAATAGCTGGCACTTTCAGCACTATTGTAAAATCAATTTCAACAAAGACTTTTTTACGCTTTAACTTTTATCTGTACATCTCTTGCTCTCTATTTCGGAAAAATATTTCACACAGTAAATTTGAATCTGCCTCAGAGTTCGTCAATGTAGTCAATGAGTATCTCTGTTTCAGCAGCATGACACCTGAGTGTTAACACAGGCAGTCACTGAAGAATTGAAACAAGAGCTAAAGAAAGACGAGATGAAAATAGCCAGTTCTTTTAACACACTGTGGTCTCCTCCATCTTTCCTCTGGGTGTGTTGCACCTGTTCATTTCTGCACAAGATTCCTCGGCAGGAAGGAGTCACTCCACAGCGCTGTGGAGATAGGTCTGGCAATGCGAGACTTGTAATGCTGCACACAACAGGGTCAAATTCACACGTGGTGTGCGTCAATGTGGCATACTCAGCATTCCAATCAGTCTGCCTCCAAAGCTGAAATTTTAATGTAATGTATGTAAAGTGAAATTTATTCAAAGACTGTAATACATGCATAATTCCTAGCAAAGGTCCAAGACCATCTGCTCAAGTCAAGGAACCGATTCTATGTAATAGAGCTGAACTAATCCACTATGATAGTAAGAAAGATGTTTAGGGACTGCACTGAGGCAAACGGAGGTGTGTTTGTATTTCCTTATGAATCAGTGGATGCCTGTCTGCCATGCAACATCAAGTCTGAATGAAACAGTTCACTGGTTGTTTGTGGGCGTTACTTTGTGGAGAAAACAATGGGTTACGTGACAGGTTGAAAGCTGTTATTGTGATGTCGTTGGGCTGCTGTTTTGCAGGCTGTTTAAGTCAATGCTTCAGCTTGAAGAGGCAAAGCCCACTCTCCTGCTGCTCATTGTCTGCTGTTACATCTAATTTCCTGTATTGTCCTCCTGATAGAGCACATATTGATTTAAAGAAGACTGATCATCATGCTGAAGTAGTGGCTGGTGACTGTGTCCATGTTTCAGATATATTCACTCAACACTAGAAATGCCAGGAGACACGTAAATCAGTAGAAATTGTAATGTCCACAAAAAGAAAGAAATGGGGAAAAGAGAATGACAATAAAGACGAGAGACTAAGAAAGGAGATGCAAGAAAGAGAGGAATAGAGGTGATAGTGCTATTTTAATCCTTATAGACTTTAAACCTTCAATACAATTAATAACTTACCTAAATTGACAACAACTGTCAGCTCAGATTTTTAACTCCAAGTAAAACATATTCCCTTAAAACAAATGATTTCTCATCCTTCTTTGCAGTAATCACCTGTGGGATCCCCCAGGGCTCCATTCTAGTCCCCATCTATTTGTTCCTCTATATTATAAATTGGATACATCACTGCAAACATATTCACATACAAATCGTACATTAAAAACCCAACCCCAGGACGCCTGGGTAGCTCACCTGGTAGAGCACGCGCCCATATACAGAGGTTTACTCCTTGACGCAGTGGTTGCGGGTTCGACTCAACCTGTGGCCCTTTACTGCATGTCATTCACCCTCTCTCTCCCCTTTCATGTCTTCAGCTGTCCTATAAATAAAGGCCTAAAATGCCCCCCCCCCCCCACCACCCAAAAAAAACAACAACAACCCCACAGGTTGGAATTTGTGGAGGAGGAGATAAAGAGAAATGAGGGAGAGACAGGATGATGGGAGAAGAGGGAGCGATGAAGCTAGGTAAGAAGGAAATGTTACAAAATAAGAGGGGAAGGGAAAAGAGAGAAAATAGATGAAGAGGAAGGAAGGCATTATGTAAAGCAAAACACTAACTGCCTTATTTTCTGCCATTATTTTCAATTGGCTACAAGTTTATTCCCTTTCTGCTGCACTTGTTTTTAACCACCTCTTCCCCATCTCTTTTTTTCCTCTCCCACACCCTTTCTCCTTGAATAATTGATCAGTACGATTTCTCTCCCAGGCAGACACACTGAAAACAACTGCCTCCATCTCAAAAGCCATTCAGAGGAGCTTTGAGACACCAGTGTGGATGACTGACAATAGAGAATTCACACTGAGACAAAAACATTTAAAAGACCACTGCCTCTTCTTCTTACAGCAAGCATATAGCCTGGTGGCCTGTAAAGTCAAATTTGTGTCTTCAGATCTGTTTCAACTTCTCCTTGGCATATTTTTTTTATTTTTTCCGCATGCCCTTAATCTCATACTTAATATCCATGTCTTTGTAATTAATGCGTGTGTGAAAAGGAAATGATGTTTCCTTTAATTCAGTGAGACAAATAATTGTTTGCATGCTGTCAGTTTGATGTTTTATAAAATATTTTACTTTCATTTTGATTTTCCTGCATGTAGAAAGGCACAGACAGATTCAACTGATGGAACAAAGAATAGGGAGGATGGGTTAGAGGGAGGAGTTTACATTTGAGAACAGGATAAGGGAGCAGAGGTGATGTGCCTTGCTTGCTGGATCTGTGTAATCCCCTTCCCCTCTCTAATGGCTCATCAGGGCTCTGAAGTCATCAGTCAAGCCTGAGCAGCTTGTAATGATGACCGGGAGTAAAGATGATTGATTAAAAGCTAAGGTACTGAGAAAGTATATTAAACAAGCAATGCCAAAGAATGTGTTATCTAAACAACATATTCTGTTGCATGTATTATTTTTTTCTCACAGTGACTGAGTATTCAGACACTTGTCCATACTTTTCCAACAACTGACAGCTTACTATTCATGCTGTGATTTCTAAGTCCATCAAAATGTTGCAAAACTCCAGTATGTAATTCTTTATTCATCACCCTGATGAAAAAAGTCAGGTGAAAATGTTTGATGAATAAAGCATGGTTTACCCTGGAACAGAGCTTTGTGACGTGTTTTTATGTAAGCTGTAAAATAAGCGTTTCGAATCCCACATTTCTCTGTTCTTCCCTTTAACTTCTGGTTTCTGCTATTAAAGATCAATTCAAACAGATGAAGACTTTTTTGCTCTAAAGCTACTGAACAGCTGCAGTCCCCATGCATTTTTAATAATCAATTCCATCCACCCAATCACAATAACAAAAGGAAATGTATGTACTGTACCTGCATGTTTTTTTTGTGTGATTTAGTTGTCAGTTGGTTTGTGTCATATATACAATAAATAGGACTCAACTGTGGTCCCCCTTTTTGGAGATACAAGTGCAACACTAGGAATTGACAAATGAAAATGCAATGTGGCTCTGTGGACAAAAGCCTTAATGAATAATCTCCATAAAATTTAAAGAGCAGGTAAATGGTTTTATTTGATTCCTGATCTCTCAATTTCCTTTCCTTCTCTTTGCTTAATAGCCACATACTATTAACTGACCTGCCAGGTGGCACGGCTAGTTAGTGTGTCACGTTAAATCAGTGAGACATAGACATTGGCCCCTGAATGAGTTGTCTCTCTGAAAAGGTGTTTGGTTAGTGAAGCAGATAAAGGTTGCCTTGTCACTCGTGTAGCCCCAGTATCTGTGTCTGTGCCTTGGGCTCTGAGTCTGGCACGTACAGGGCAGCCTCTGTATGGGACTGATGCACAATGAGTCCTTTCAACCAAGTTGCAGTGGTTTTTGAGAATGTGGGACCAGAAAACATAAAATAGGCAGCAATCAATCAGTGTGTTTAAAGCTCAGAGAAGATCAACCTGGACTCTACTCTATGAGCATGTAGATAGTCCAGAATGATATGCATGAAATGGTATATGTGAGAGTCATTATTTTACTGTAGATCGATCCTGTAGTGACTGTCACGGATAAGACGCTCTTTAAAGCAACACTAGGTAACTTTTCCCGCTTTGGTCCCCTTACAGGTTGGAAGCGGAATTGTCCATTGCATTACATTGTCCAGTTCATTCGAACTACAGATCCGCTACCCAATCTGGCAAACTTGCATTATGTAATGTAATGGACAATTCCGCTTCCAACCTGTAGGGGGACCGAAGCGGGAAAAGTTACCTAGTGTTGCTTTAACAGAAGCAGGATATTGTCTGTCCTCCATACTCAACATTCCTCTTCTCTTTCTTTGTTGGAGGCATTTGCTATTGATCAGCTATCTTGCTCAAAGCCTTTTCCAGCCACAATTAGCCTGTAATGCCTTTTTACCACCAATGAATATTCATCAATGTTTCACATTCTTAATATCGCATTCTCTTTACCCTCTTCGCCTTGTACTCACGTCTCTTCTCTGTGATGTGCAGCAGGCTAGCAGTGTGCCCTGACAGGCCGCCCTCCTCCTCCTCCCCTGCTGGGTGGTGGAAACACTCCCTGGATAGGTCACCTGAGCTGGAGGGCTTCAGCAGCTTCTGGATGTCTTTATTGGGCTCTGTCAGCACACATAGACACATTAACAGATAGTGAGAGGGAACAAAGAGAATTAAAAGGTGGAGATATTGATCATACGTTTTTAGATTTTTAATAAAGGATTACAGTGATGCTGGATTATTTGCTCTCCTTACTTGAACTGTAGTTGTCAGGTCTAGATCTAAACCAGAACAATTTAAAGCAGCAAGACATTACAATACAATCTACAAAGACACATCTCAGGGTAATGAAGGGGAAGAAATCACTTAAGAGATCCTGAAGTACTGAAAGAGGTCAATGTTGGTTCCAGTGTCTGTCAGTCGTGTTTGGTGATTATCCTCCGTATGTAACCAATGTTATGTTTTCCCACTCAATTACCAAATCCAAACCTAACATTAATCATCTGCCAATTGTAATGCTTGAGTATCCAAATGTTTGTTTTCCTCTAATATATTCTTTACAACATTCAAACAGTAAGTCTACACACTCTGCCTTTTGTCAATCCTGTATCAATTTCTGTTTGCATCTATGTGCATATGTGTATACACAGTGTTAAATGTTTCATAGACGTGTGATTACTTAGAAGGAGATTGGTTTACTTGGTTGTGGGCAGACAGCTAATTCAACAGTTGTTACATTATGTCATTTTATGTCTATAAAGAAAATGCATTCTGAGAGCCTGGCCACGCTCTACAATACATTCAAAATAGAAGAAAACAGTTCACACAGGCTATTACCAAAGTCTGAAAATAGAGGCTTCTTAAAATAGCATCCCTTCAAGTATGCACAGACGCTGTTTGTCTGTTTGACACAGCTGAAACATAGTGAGGTATGTGATGAGGCTGAGTGAGGTAAGCTATGTTAATTTCCAAATTGCAGGAGGCTGAAGTGATGTGGTGACAAATAAAGCATGTTGGATAAAATCATACAATACGTTTATTAACAAAGTGAATGAGTACTACATGTTTGAAAAAATATATTTAAAAGGAAATCATAACAGAAAAAAGACCCATCTGTGTATATGTAGCGACATTTAGCAAAAATGATGGCAGAGCTGATGGAAAGAGGTGTGGGAGTATAGCAGATTCCTGATGGACATCACCAGATGGCTGCAAGGTTATTTCGACTTGCAGTATGCTCCAAGACAGTTGAATTTCTCATATCAGATTAAAAGCATTGTTACAGTTGAGGCCAAGCCAGAGCATGAGGGATTCTGCTTTCACCCTGAGAAGCACAGTGTTCATTGCTGGCTATTGATTGATTTCCCCAGCGAGGAGCCACAGAAAAGGTACTAACTATAAAGTTACCTCTGCTGTTATAATGAAATGTTTGTTCAATATTTAGACTATCAACCAGCAGCTTGGGTTTCCATTTTCATCACCTTCTTCAGCAAACATTGCAGAAATAATGCAGGACTTTTTACCATTGTTTTGATGCAGTTTATCATCCATCCCTCTATCCAAGCTCTAATCTTATCCATTAAACCTAAAATCCGTTTATTTTTCTGGGGAAATGTCATCATCAAGAGTAGTGGGCTGTTGGATTGAATTTAGTGAATTCACAAAAGAAAACACATTTACCATGTTTTAATGAGCTATTTGTGTTGTAGAATACACATGACCTTTTTGTATGTTACATAAAGAAATGACTCCTGTTTTAGACTACAGATACACTTACCATTCAAGACATAAACCTGTGTAGCTATACTGCTTCCTGCTGTTCTCTTCTCACATGTTTGTGTGCTCATATATTCTCAAGTGTTTTATATTTTGATAGAAGACGAGTCTGGCTTTCAGTCAAGATTTTTATCGGTGATAGAAGAAAAGAGCTTTCAAGAAAGTCAGAGGATTATCTGTGTGTAAAGGAGGACAGGTTTACACAGATTGCCTGATCTAGCCACCACCTGCCGAACCGGCTGTGAAGAAGCTAGAGCAAATAACGAGAATATAAGTTTCTGCTGGTAAAAGACAGTCAGCTATCAGAAATGTGGTCTTTTCAGGCAATGGCTGACCCTATCTTGAGGTGTCAGCAGTGACTGGCTGTGAATCAGCTAATCCTAGACAGACAGATATATGGAGATTAAAGGAGAGAGAGAGAGAGAGAGAGAGAGAGAGAGAGAGAGAGAGAGAGAGAGAGAGAGAGTGTACATTTGCCAAAAGTTGAATCAAATGTAGTTGCTCAGTTCAATAAATCAATCATTTGTAGCGCAGGCAGGAGGAGGAATTATCATCCTCTAGGTCATTGTGCTTGCTGATGGCTGTCCATCTTGATAGTAATTAGGGGTCCAAGCCCGAGGCTGTAGGAACCGCGGTAGCAAAGTTACGCGGTTCACACAGCAGTGCTGTGGGTGGCCTATGGGCCAATAATTATACGGACCACTAGGTGGTACTATAATGACGTCAAACGTGTTTTTGCCTATAGCTCCCACAATACACATTAGAAACCGATGTGTTCCTAGAATCGAGCTGAATCTGATGATATAGGCCACGCCCATTTCCACTAACAAGTTTTTTCGCAATATTGCGCAATGTGCAAAACCAATTTTTTCGAACTCCTCCTAGGCCACGCGACCGATCTGCACGAAACCTGGTATGTAGCATCTCCAGATGGACCTGGCCAAAAGTTATCAGAAGAATTTTGCTACGTTAAACTATGCGCAATTTACAACCAAACTAATTTTCGTAGCTAGCCACAAAACACGAACTTTAGCATATCTCAGCCAAATTAATAGGTATCAGGTATAACTTAGTATTATTATTCGACATCCCACTCTGAGTGTCTGTACCAAATTTGGTGAGGATCGGCCAATAAGGGGCGCTATAATGAACGTAGATGCGTTTTGTCAAATAACTCAATGCATTTAAATGGGAAACTTGCAATGGCAATATCTCTGCCGCAGTAAATGCTATCATCACAAAACTTGAGATTATTGACATGCCACTCTGCGGCTCTATACCTGATTTGGTGATGATCGGCCTTTAGGGGGCGCTATAATTAAGGTAGAAGCGTTTTAGCCTTTTACCCAATGAATGGGAAATTTGCTATTGCATTTCACTACAATTTCCTGGATTTTGCCTCACTGCCGTCGTGCATTGGATTCTTCCCTTCGCAGGCTCCACTTTCGTGGGCTCCGAGCATCATCAGGGGTGACTTGCGCCATGGGGGACTGGCGCCGGGGAGGTTTGGACCCCGTCATAACTGCTTGCAGTTCTAGTTAGGAGTCCAAGCCCGAGGCTGGAAGAATCGGCGGTGCGAAGCTACGCCGTTCGCACAGCAGGGCTGGGGAACCCTATTGCTTTCCTAAGGTTTCTTATTATTCTTCCGCCGATAAAACACATTCTACAGCCTAAACCGTACATGGTGGGGGGGGTGCCGTTTTCAGGACTGGTCCAGATCACTGCAAGGACCTTGGACAAAAAAATTCAGCCACTAGGTGCCAACATTCAAAAGCCATACATCTATGCGTTCACTGGATCCAGCTGAATCACGTGGTATAGGCCACGGCCATTTCCGCCAAGATTTTTATGCGTGAAAAATCGCGATTTATCATAAACCTGCTTTTTCGTACTCCTCCTAGACCGTGCGACCGATCTGCATGAAACTTGGTACGTAGCCTCTCCAGACCGACCTGACAAAAATTTATCAAAAGAATGTTTGTCGGATGAAAATTTCGTGAATTACGCACAACCAAATTTGTGTAGCTAGCTACGAAGACACAAACATTGCCATATCTCGGCCAAAATAAATGGTATCATCGCGAATCTTTAGAATCTTGTTTGGCATGACCCTCTAAGGCTCCCGAACCAGTTTCACAAAAATTGGCCACTAGGGGGCGCTACAAGTACAAAAAGTTTATATCTCATGAACGGCTCATCCGATTTTTAAGACATTTTGAGTGTACCATCTCGGCCCACTCCTGAGGCCACGCCTACAGTGGGGTACTGATTCGTCAAAGTGGGCGTGGCCTATGGGACCCAGGTTTGGATTCACCACTTACACTAATGTGAGCAACTTAAAATTTACAGCGTAGATGGACCTACCAACAATTACACACATGCACCACTAGGTGGCGCTATAATGACGTAAAACGTGTTTTTGCCTATGACTCCCACAGGCCTCGCCCATCTGTGCTAAGAAGTTTTTTCGCAATATCGCGCAATGCGCAAAACCAACGTTTCGAACTCGTCCTAGGCCGTGTGAATTATTGGTACGAAACTTGGCAGGTAGCATCTCCATACGGACCTGACCTAAAGTTATCAAAAGAATTTTGCTACGTTACACCATTCGCAATTTACAAGCAAACTAATTTTCGTAGCTAGCCGCAAAACACGAACATTAGCATCTCTCGGCCAAATTAAAAGGTATCGGAGCAAAACTTGGTATTGTTGTTCGACATCCCACTCCAAACCTTCCTACCAAATTTGGTGAAAATCGGCCGTTAGGGGGCGCTATAATGAACGTAGAGGTCTTTTGGCAAATAAGTCAATGCATTTAAATGGGAATAATTTGCAATGAAATATCTCTGCTGCAGTAAATGTTATCATCACAAAACTTGAGATTATTGTTGGACATGCCACTCTGCGGCTCTCCACCAGATTTGGTGATGATCACCCTTTAGGGGGCGCTATAATTGAGGTAGAAGTGTTTTGGCCTTTTATGCGCTGAAGAGGAAATTTTCAATTGCAATTCACTACAGACTTTGGAGCTCGCACTTGGTCAAATTTCCTGACTTTTGCCTCGCCGCCATCGTGCTTTGGGTTCTCCTTTCGCGGGGTCCGCTTTTGTGGGCTCTTAGCGTCTTCAGGGGCGACTCGCGCCAGGGGAGACTGGCGCCGGGGAGGCTTGGACCCCGTTCATAACTGCTTGCAGTTCTAGTTTGTTTTTTAATTGTGCAATATACTCAGCAATGAGCAGTTTTATATATAATTCTCTAACAATAGATAACCAAACTGCTGTGCACAGGGAATGAGTTAAGAACATGTTGACTCCAGAATTTATTTTCCAAACAGTTTTTTTTCCATCAATATTTCATTTTCAATCCAATTCTTCAATCCTCCCAAGTAAGGCTGCAAATGTTAATTTTGTACAAATATTGCTCTCCAGAAGTCACACTTTGTGACCCTATCCTGTGATACATCATTTTAATGGCGTTAACTCTAATTCAATCTCATCCTAATGAGCAAATAATATCCCAATTTGTCATGGGCGGACCGTCAGCATGAACATATAGTGCTCAGATACTGTCTGTAAACAATGATAAGTGGAACAAAGCCATGCCAGGAAAAAAAAAACATTGTTTGACCCCAAGGTACAATACAGTAATAAAGCAACATTGTAATAGTGGTTGAATGCACATTGTAGGTTCAGAGGCAGCTAATTTAATATACTGAAAAATAAACTACCCTTCTACTGCTTTGCCTCACATTATGAGATAGCTTTAATGTAGCAAAGCAAATGTTAATAATCTGTCATATCTCAAGACTTTGATACCTACAATACTTAGTTTACAATGTATATAAACAAAGATCACATACATTATCAGCACTTTGAATGATTAGATGTTACTGAGCAATAGTGGCACAGAGGCATTGTGCAGTGCTACCACACAGCACAGGCTTCTCTGGATGGCCTTTACACAAAGGCCATATGCGTCCACTATTGTACTGCAATTTGTATTTCATCAGTCCAGCTTTTGCATGGTTGACCTACAATGTGTGGCTATAAAATGACCTGTACTGATAATAATAGGTTAAACATGAAGATGAATGTAGAAATGAACCTTCCATAATTGGATCCTAGGAGATGAAATGATCAAAGACAGAGTACTGGTGGACTGCTATATTTAAACCTAACATATATTAGTGACTAAATCTTGCCTAGACAATCAGAAAAATGTAGTTACATGATTTAAAACCAGCTCCTCTGACAATAGTATTAAGTCCCACCATCGAGAAAGTGTCTATATATTAAAACATGCTGTTTTAAGAAGACACTAACTTAACAGCAGGCAGAGTATCTAGAGCACAAGTTATTCTAAAGACAAAGACACTCTGCAACAACCATGCTAATGTGACAAAAGCAGTAGCACAGAGAAAAGAAAGAATAGAAAATGTCTCATACCTGGGCTCCCGGCCCCTCCCTGTGCCTCCATGCAGCTCAGCCGAGAGTGTCCTGCTGTTCACACCAGCATCGGAGAGTGGAGGAGACAAACAGGGAGGGAAGAAGGGAGAGGCAAGGGGAGAGTGTGTCTGTGCATATGAGAGAGACTAGGGTGGGGTGGGTGAGTGGGTGGGTAGACACAGCGAGACCTCAGCTCTCCAAAGACTCTGCTCCTCCTTTTTTCGTCCTCCGTTGTTCTAGATTTCCCAAACAGGTGATGTTGGTTTCTCCTCTCACTCAGTCCACCTGCCCCGCTCTACCATCAGAGCTGTCTGAGTGCTGCACTGCCTCACTGAGCGACTCCACCACCGAGAGGGAGGTCTGGGAACAGCGACATCACTGCAAATGGCTAAGCCACTTGTTTTAGTAAATGCAGCATTGTGAGGCTTGGCTTGGTATGTACAGAATACACAGAGAGAGAGAGAGATCCAGGGCAAAAGAGAGAGGGAGAGAGAGAGAGAGAGAGAGAAAGGGAGGGAGGGCTGAGCTGGCAGCCTGCCCAGACTGAGTGAAAGAGGGGAGGTCTATGGACCACTGGAAGGAGGAAATTGTGTGTGTGTGTGTGTGTGTGTGTGTGTGTGTGTGTGTGTGTGTGTGTGTGTGTGTGTGTGTGTGTGTGTGTGTGTGTGTGTGTGTGTGTGTGTGTGTGCCTGTGTGTGTGTGTGTGTGCCTGTGTGTATGTGCTGGACTGTAGCATTACAATTTGTGGAAACACTTGAAGGTAAGTTATTAAACCTGATGGGTCATTCAAATAGGCACAGCTCAGGCAGGCATGGTGCCTGGATGACAGCAAGGCAGATGATTAAAAGAGATATGTGGCAATCAAACACAGTTTAAGAACATGACAAATAATAGATATAACCATCAAGGGATTACTTGTCTGTGATACAGGATGGAAATCTGAATTCCATACCTTCAGGAAAGCAGGAAATGTTGCTTCTTTCTGCTGAAGGGAATCTGTTGGTAGAGCTCACCCTCTAGTGGCAGGATCTGACTCCTTCAGGTATATGTGATTTGTTTTGTTCATATGTGATACTGGTGTCATGTAGGGCTGCAACTAACGATTATTTTCATAGTCGATTAATTTGTTGATTATTTTCTTGATTGATCAATTAGTTGTTTGGTCTCTAAAAGGTCAGAAAATGGTGAAAAATGTGGATCAGTGTTTCCCAAAAGCCCAAGATGACGTCCTCAAATGTCTTGTTTTGTCCACAACTCAAAGATATTAAGTTTACTGTCACAGAGGAGAGAAGAAACTAGAAAATAAAGTAAATTTTCCTTCGATAGAATAACATTGCTTTCTTTCCTTAGCATTGTCGTTGTGAACATGTTAGCATGCTGGCGTTAGCATTTTAGCTCAAAGCACAAAGCCTCACACTCACAGAGCTGCTAGCATGGCTATAGACTCTTGTTGCTGTGCTGTCTGTTCAGTACTTTCTTCATAAATGTTCCAGAACATTTACTGTCATAAACATTACACTGTAACTTGCAGGCTGTAACCTAAAGCTTTACAAAAATTACAAACAAAAGTTGATCCATATGTCACATAATGATATCGTGCAGGATTGCTGTATTTTCATTTAATAAAATCACAGAACAAAATCAGTGTCCTTCAAACACTGTCCTTTACATTTGAGGATTTAATTGTGTTACTTGACCTCTACTATAGGCCTTTTTCCACAGATGACTTTTCTTGTTATGTACCTACTGTTTATATTATTTAGTTACTGGAATTCTTTTTAAATATTTTGCCTTTTTAATACTGCAAACCACAGTTTTTTTTTTCAAATACAAGTACTATTCTGATATGTTTACTAAGTGCTGGATTGTACGGTGTGAATTTGTTTAATTCACTTTACTTTAATTCAATTTGTATCCAGTTAAATAAAGTTGTGACAGTTATGTATTTAAGTGACAAAGATCCTTATAAGTTCACAAGTATAATGTTCCCCCCCCCCCTCATTTCTGATAGCTCCTTGTATAGAAGAGTGCTCACCAGCAGAGGAGGACTCTTCTCATTTTCTGAATACCAGTAGAAGAATGTCAAACAGTTCTTGTTCTCCAAGACTTCTGGCTTCACTGGGATACTTCAGACCATCTGCAACTACTTCAAAACCACCACAACTATATCCACTGGAATTTCACTGCGAAGTCCTTACCAGTATGATTGTGGGAAACATGACTCAAGCACCACAAGGGCTCACATTCAGACTGCAGAGGTTTAATGTGGTCATTTCACGGAGGTAAAGTACACTGTGAAGAGATGGGGTTCTTTCATGGGAATGCAGTATCCAGATTAACCACACATACTGATGTAAATATTGATAACTACCTGCTGAAGATGAAGGTCAAAGTGGGTGGACATTATATTTTTTTTTAATAATTCTCTGCAGTTCAATTACTGCTGAAAAGCACACAACACCTAAAGGCCTGAAGGTGATTCTCCAGTTTAACTCACAGTAAGATTTACTGTTAGAAGAGAAAGACGACAGAAGCTACAGAAATAGGAACAGAAAATATATTAAATCTAATAAAAACTCAGCAGACAAAACCAGTAGGCCTACTGCAATAATAGTGTTGCAACAGAGGCATCATTCTGCTGTTCAACCACTGTGTTCCTCCTTTCTCCTTCAGTTGTTTTGTCTAACTGACACCTAAACAATGGAAATGTACTGGACACATCTGGTAAATTAATTTTGTTTTGTTTTTAAATGCAATAAATGAATATGCATATACTGATAGTGGAGGTCTACCTGAAGATGGACATCACATCTTCATCTTAAACCCAAATCCAAATGTTCAGATTAAGGCTGGGCGATATGGAGAAAATCAAATATCATGATATTTTGACCAAATACCTCGATATTGATACAGAAACAATGTTGTAGTGTTGACTTTTGGTGCTTTCCACAAAATATTTCCACAATGAGATTTTTGATAAATGATCATCAGTAATATGGATATAATGACTAAGTGGGTAAAGGCAAATAATAGAACAGTTACAACAGTCTGGTAAGTTCAAAAAAATGACATAACTTTACTGTAATGCAGTCTTTCCCCCGACTCAGATCGGTTAAATCAAAGGTAAATAAAAGAGGGGCTATACTTAACAACCTAATTGGAATTAAAACAACCACTGCAATGATAGAACAGAATAGGAAAATTAGATGTGGACTATTGAATATTATCTCTCTGTCTTCTAAAGCAGTATTGGTAAACGATTTGATATCAGATAATCAAATTGATTTATTCTGTCTTACTGAAACCTGGCTGGGCCATGAAGAATATGTTAGTCTAAATGAAGCCACTCCTCCCAGTCATATTAATACTCAAATTCCTAGAGGCTCAGGCCGAGGAGGGGGAGTTGCAGCCATATTTGATTCAAGCCTGTTAATTAAGCCTAAACCTAAACTAAATCATAACTCATTTGAAAATCTTGTTCTTAATCTTCAACATCCAAAATGGAAAACATTACAGCCAATTATATTCGTTGTTATTTACCGAGCTCCAGGTCCGTATTCTGAATTTTTATCTGAATTCTCAGAATTTTTCTCATGTGTAGTCCTAAAATCAGACAAAGTACTTATTGTAGGTGATTTTAATATCCATGTGGTTGTGACAATGATAGCCTTAGTACTGCTTCCAACTCATTATTAGATTCAATTGGTTTCAGTCAGAGTGTGCATAAGGCGACGCACTGTTTTAACCACACCCTCGACCTTTTGCTGGCATATGGTATTGAAATTGAGGATTTAATAATATTTCCGCAGAATCCGGTATTATCAGACCATTCTTTAATTACTTTCGAATTCTTACTACCCGACTATACTAAATTAGATAAAAGCTTCTACACTAGATGCCTATCTGACAGTGCTATAGCTAATTTTAAGGAAGATATTCCAACAGCATTTAACTCAATGTCATGCTTTAATATAACAGAGGACCTTTATGTTAACTTCAGTCCTTCCCAAATTGATACATTTGTAGATGGTGCTACGACCTGCCTACAGACGACTTTAGACTCTGTTGCTCCCCTCAAAAAGAAGATGATGAATCAAAGGAAACTAGTACCTTGGTATAACTCCCAAACTCGCAAATTAAAACAAATCTGATGAAACCTTGAAAGTAAATGGCGTTCCACCAAACTGGAAGACTCTCGTTTGGATTGGCAAGACAGTCTCAAAACCTATAGGAAGGCCCTCAGAAATGCCAGATCAGACTATTACTCATCACTAATAGAAGAAAATAAGAACAACCCAAGGTTTCTTTTCAGCACTGTAGCCAGGCTGACAGAGAGTCACAGCTCTAGTGAGCCATCTATTCCTAAAGCTCTGAGTAGTGACGACTTCATGAGCTTCTTTAAAGATAAAATTATAACAATTAGAGATAAAATCCATCACCTTTTGCCCTCAACTTCTAACAGTTCACCTTTAAACGTAGGACTGCTAGAAAAAACAGCTAGACCTGACATATACTTAGATTGCTTTTATCCTATAGACCTTCAACAATTAATGTTAAAGGTATCTTCAGCTAAGCCATCTACCTGTCTCTTAGACCCTATCCCAACGAGGCTACTCAAAGAAGCGTTACACATGGTTAACACTTCATTACTAGATATGATCAATATGTCTTTATTAACAGGTTATGTACCGCGGTCATTTAAAGTAGCTGTAATAAAACCTCTTCTGAAAAAACCCACCCTCGATCCTGAGGTCTAAGCAAACTATAGACCTATATCTAACCTTCCCTTTCTCTCCAAGATCCTTGAGAAGGTAGTTGCTAATCAGTTATGTGATTTTCTACATAGCAATAGTTTATTTGAGGACTTTTCAGAAAGCATCATAGCACAGAGACGGCACTGGTGAAAATTACTAACGACCTTCTAACTGCTGCAGACAAAGGACTTATCGCCATACTTGTTTTACTAGATCTTTGGAACACTTATTTGGCATTAAAGGAATCGCACTAAGCTGGTTTAAGTCCAATTCCTCTGAGCGATCCCAATTTGTTAACATTAATGATAAACCCTCCAAGTACGCTAAAGTTAGCCATGGCGTTCCTCAAGGCTCAGTGCTTGGACCAATTCTATTCTCCTTATATATGCTTCAATCAATAATATAGTGAGAGTAGAGGGAGGCAGGCCAGTACAGTCCGATCCGGCAGGGGAGAGTTCAAGCCCGATCCGGCACCTCTCTCTAAGCTAACCTGCCTCTCTTAGCTATGCTATTATAATTCTAGACTGCCAGGGAAGTTCCTTCCTTCCTATGGCACACTGAGCTGCTCTCTTATCTCTGTTTTCACTGTATCCTTTTGTATGCATCCTGTCCCAGAAATACTTATAACTAACCTAGCTCTGGGGAGTTTACTATGACATGAACTTCCATGACTACCTTCGAAGTCACTGTTCCATTATCTTTATTATGACTATTACGCCACTGTTCATCACACCCCCAACTGGCCCCGTCAGACACCGCCTACCAAGAGTCTGGGTCTGCCGAGGTTTCTTCCTAAAAGGGAGTTTTTCCTCGCCACTGTCGCAACAGCCACTGCTAATGCTTGCTCTTGAGGGAATTACTGTAATTGTTGGGGTTTTGGAATTTATAGAGTGTGGTCTAGACCTACTCTATCTGTAAAGTGTCTCGAGATAACTCTGTTATGATTTGATACTATGAATAAAATTGAATTGAATTGAATTTAAAACCAGGACAACACTTGTGTCATGTTACGATATTACGAGATCCAAAATCTAAGACGATATCTAGCCTCATATCAATTTTTGAATTTGCTTTTTTTTGCTGTTGTGGCAGTCCATCATTAGTAAAGTTGAGTAAGTTTTGAAACAATATGTGGTGCAGGCATGAAATGTAGGCTTCTCGGAATTAAAATACATTTGTTTGAAATTTGTGCTGAGCGTCATGAAAAGAAGTTATTAAAATAATGTTGATTTTATATTTAATAAATAATGTAAAATAAAAAAGTACAACCCATTTCAGCCACATTACAGTTCTTCTCTTCAGCACCTCCAGTTGACATTTGTTTCTCAAAACTCTGGCAGAATATAGGCTACCTAGTCTACATCCTTGACGTTCCACTTCCAGGATTGCTCCAGTGCCTCACGAAATTCCGCCGGATGTATGTCTTTTCGCCGATGTCCGTTTCCTTCCACTTTCTTTGTGTTGTAATGTTTAACTCTGGTGGATTTATGAGGACTATGGTTAACTGCTCCTTAGATCTCTGCAGGCTAAATCAAGACCACCATCTAATCCAATCTGAGTTTTCTCTCACACGATTTAAACAACTTTTGAACGTACACATTCCACCAAAACAAGTTCCTTGCCGAGGCTATTTTACCGCTGCTCCGTGTGGAGCTTAGCGCCGCCAATGATGATTGTGATTGGTTTAAAGAAATGCCAATAAACAAGAGCACGTTTTTCTCCTATCCTGGAATGCTGTGTGGACTAGCCAGACCCTCCTCTGCAGCGGTGTAGGAAGGTTTGGCAAAGCGAGACTATAGGCTATACCTGACAGTACGTATTTGTGGCGCTGCGAAAACGTGGCCAGAGATACGTATATCCCATAAGACCAGGTTGAAAACATCATTGTGGCCTCCATCAGCAAGTTCAAACTCCTCTGAGACATTTTAGCTGAGTTATGAGTCACTTCCTGTTTGGTGAGTTGATAAAATGTTTTTACTCCTCGTCCTAAAAGAAGACAGAAACATGTTGGGACCGATATCCTCCTCTGATGCATTTAAATGACTTCAGGCAAAGGCTTTTCACAATTAGAGAATTTTGTGAAACAGAAAAACAAATGGCTAAGATGAGATTTGACCTCACAACCTTCAGACTATGGAACAGTTTCTCTTCCAACTGAGCTATCAAGCTATAAAAACATATCAAAATAATTTAATTAAGGTTAACTTCACAGAGTCAGTTGACATCTGTGAAGCAGGTTTCAGGTTATTCAATGAATAGATAAATGTAAAGGGTTTTGATTGGTTATCAGTTATGTCTTGGAAAGTGTTAAAGTTTTTTTGAAGAATTAGCAGCACATTTAAGATGTTTTAATGGATTATCTGCATGTTTAAGAGGTTTAAGGGGTCACAGAAGGAAAAGACAAACTTATTTTCTCTGCAGGTTGATGAAGGTGATGTTTCTTCTTTCTCAGCCCTATGGTCCAGTGGGGAATGACATTGACTGACACTCAGTAGATGCGAGTTTGAAACGCACCTAAGGTAAGCCACACAGGAGTGTTTGTGATGGATGTGGTTTCATTGTGGTTTTGTACGTGATTCCAACTTGCAAATTTTTCATCAATTTCCACTTGCGAATTTCCAACATCAATTTCAACTTGCGAATTTCCAACATCAGTTTCAACTTGCAAATTTTGAACATGGATTTCAACTTGCGAATTTCCAACATTGATTTCAACGAGTTTCAGAATTTCTATTTAAAAAAAGTAATTAATTGTTATCACTTTAAAATTGTTATTTTATTGTTGTTGTTGTTGGTCTGTAGGCTGTTCAGGGGAAATTATTAAAGTTTTAAAGTAATTAAAAGTGTTAAACCCCTTAAAATATACAGAATAACATCACATGTACACTAAATTCATGTAACCTTTAACACAGAAAGAGAGATGATTAATATTAAAGAGACTGTCATTCACCAATAAAATTTCCAAAATCGTTTTAATTACGACCTACTAGTGTAGTGCCCGTTGAAAATGTGCTTGTTTGGAACAGGCGATTGCTTGGCCTTTGGTATTGCTGCTTGTAGAATTCTTCAAAACCAAATTGTACCCCAAAATTACTTACAGAAGGACCCCAGACCACTTAATATGCAACTCCACTGTATAGCCTACTACTGACTTACAGTGTAGGCTACGTCTACATCAGAGGAAGACATTGTACTACTATATTTACCTGACAGAGAATGGGGCAGATTCAGAATGTAATCACAAAATATCACAATGACAATGTGGAGTAATCAGACATTAGCGTTATGGACTCATGGCAGTGTGCTACCCACCCAGCCCGTTATGAGAGCTAATCAGCACAAATTTGCGTTAATCAACCACCACAACCGGACTGTGTGTGTAAGTGCACACGCAGAGAGAGAGCGAGAGAGAGACGCGACCCCAAACACGGACACACATATACAGATGTGTCTCGCTGCCACTTGTTGTCTGTAGCTGGTTGTGCTTTGCATGTTTTGGATTTTGAAAAGTCCTTAAATTCGGGAAATGTCATCACATTTTGGCTGCCAAAGCTCCGCTGCTCTCTGTCTCTGGTCTTCAGTGTGAGAGGGGGAGTGGCCAGTGGGTAGAGCGGCTAAAGCCAATGTGTACTTCTTTTACCTATATACTGTATTTAACGATATCTTTTGCATTTCTAATCCAAACAACGTCAACTTGGCACTGCACTTACTCGTGCCCATAGCAAGACACCTGCCAAGTTTGAAATCCATCGGACTAACGGTTCGAGAGATATGCGCATAACACACAGACAGACAGACATACGTTTCTGCAATTTATAGAAAGATAGATAGATAGATAGATAGATAGATAGATAGATAGATAGATAGATAGATAGATAGATAGATAGATAGATATTCACGTTTATAGTGGCGCTGCCCTCTAGCAGCCATAGTAGTTATGACGTTAAATTTTCAGACCACACAGGAATACCAACATGTATGGCTACTGTATTCTCTCCACTGGTGCTCCTCAGAGCCCAGTCCTGTTTGCCCTCATCTGTCATTACAACCCACAAATTCTCTGTTTATCAGCAGTCACACTAAGCATCCATCTTCACTTTACTACATGATGTCAGCTTCTGACCAATTACCTCACCTTCTAGGATGAGCTGGTTTTTCTGCACATACATTTACAAATAAAACCTTTTTTTTCTTCTTTTCATTCCCCCTACAAGGCCACTGTCATCACTGACAACAGCCTACCAACAATTAGAGTGTCAATCAAAACTACCAGCTACCAGGAAGACCCACATTGAACCACAACCCCATCCTGTTGGTTTATACTCTATATGATGAACTGGTCCCTTCCTCACCAGGGACAGTGCCCATCCCCTTCTTACAGCTATATCATCTCTGTTCTAGACTCCTACAAATCCATTTCACACACACACACACACACACACACACACACACACACACACACACACACACACACACACACACACACACACACACACACACACACACACACACACAAACACCTACTAGTATTAGAAGAATAGAGTAGAAAAGTAGAGTAACAAATGCTATAAAGATCACAATGCTACTATGCTAATGCTAATACTACTCATTCTGACAGTTGCATGTATTTTATTAGAGAAATACGTAGCTATACTGCTTGTTGGGTAGGTTTAGCGATACATCATATATATATATATATATATATATATATATATATATATATATATATATATATATATATATATATATATATATATGTGTGTGTGTGTGTTTGAATATTGTTAGCATACAATTGAGAAGCCCTCAATTTTATGTTTTTCTTCTTTTTAGCTTCTATATTATTTTATTCCTTAATCCCATTTTGTGTGTCTTTTTATACGCACATGCAGAAGGCGAAATGCACCACAAAATAATGCAGTCATATCTTTGACTTTCACAAAACTAATAGGCCTATCTAACTTGTTTTGGACGCAGGTCTGGGCTGAAAATAAATCAATGTCCATTGGGCTGTATTATTTGGGATTCGGCAATCCATTTATTCACAGTAGGCCTATATACGCGCACACAATGTTCCACTTAGTCGGAGACGAGTAAAGTTCTCACATTACAGTGCCTAGAAAACTTACACATTGTGTCGTAATGTCTTACAGAAAACAGAGCTCTTACTCAACAGCCCTGGTAACAACAACATAAATTACGTTAAGACCTAACCCTCCTCTGCTCCACCAAACGCACGCACACTGACCATGCATGTACCATGCATTCCCGTGATTGGCAGAGAGCTGGGAGATTCTCGCAGAGTCCTGTCTCGTATTACCAGACCTATCCCCACAGGATATGAAAGACTGGCTACGATAACTACTGTACAAAATCATTAAAAATGTGGAATGCTTAACGTTACAGGATAACGGCTGCTGGTGTGCGAACAGGTATTTCAAAACTGTGCTGTAATATAGTGCTTTGTAGTTGCTTTTACTATGGTTCCCTGACAGTTAGCTAGGCCTTGACGCATTCGGCTTCGCGATTAGTTAAAACGTTAAAACTGACTTTTCTGAGCCGCCGTAGCACCAATAAACACTGACAAGCAGCTGTTCCATCAGTGTTATGTTACCGAGCTCACGTGTAAGGCTTTTCTCCGTGTAGTGTAACTGAGTGTAGCAGAGACTAATTTGTATCACCAAAACCCACAATGGAGCCTGTTATAGAAATGAATCCGGGTAGGTTGAATGTTTGTGGCGTTTCTTATATCGTTAAAAATGAATGTCGATTCATGCTAATGTATAGCTAGCATTTGTAAATGTTTGGCTAATGCTGCGTCGTCTTGTTTAGCTAGCTATTTGGTGAGGTTGTTATAAAGCCTTAGAAATCCGTTGTAGCAGAGACTAATTTATATCACGAAATAACACAATAGAACATGTTAAAGAAGTTAATCCGGTTAAATCTTAGTGACTTTTGTTTTGTGGCTATAAATAAACGCCAACTCATGCTAATGTAGCTATTGTAAATGTTTGGCTAATGATAGAGTTTACTTCAATTTGAGTCGGTCATAAAAGCCTGTGTCATTTTCTCTTCCAGAAGCGACGAAATGGGACATTCGTGAGAAAGTTTGGGACTACATCGAAGAAAATAATCTGGCCAATTTCCCCAGGCCAGTTCACAACAGAATCCCAAATTTCAAGGTAGGTTAACGCAATTTAACTGACAAACACAGTGTTGCTATGAAAAAACTTTAATACACTGACAACTGAACAGTTAACTCAAATATACAGTGGCATTACTGTCGACATTGTTGCGAAAGCTGGCATCTGCTTATTTCATACTTAACTGTATTTTGCATGGGGGACACGTGTACACAGGACAGTACATTTTCGTGGTAGTATGTATTACAAATATGAGTCCAAACACTAATTAAACGGATATTTAACACACTGAAGACACACATCTGGCTCAGTTGGGGGGCTGTTAAAGAGACTGGTGTTTCAGACAGAGTGGGAATACAGGTATATTCAGACTGACAGTATGAGGAAAATGTTTTTTTGTTTTTTTTTTAAAACACTACAGTATGTAAACATGTTCTAGTAGAAACTAAAAATATAAGTAAAAATCTGAAAATGAGATCATATGGGCTCTTTTGCCTGTATGGGTAAAATCAATGCTACAGTAATGACACCAGGGTATGAGGTTTTCACAGCAGCTCTTGACTGACATTCTTGAATTTTTTAATGATTATTGGTGTCCTGTCTGCATCAATGCTCATTTGTGTACTTACTAGTACTGTGTACTTACTGACCAGGGTGCAATTCAAGCATGTGACAGGATTTCAGACCTGTGGGAGTTTAAGTCTAGCCAGACAGTCAAAGTAAACCCAGACAGACCCCAGCTGCAGGCACGCTTTGTCACTCTGGAAGTAAGTTGACTCTAAAAAAAAAAAAAAAAAAAACTGCTGTCAGCTTGTACTCTCCTCTCCTCTCAACCAGGGTGCTTTCACAGCCTGTGCCAAGGTGCCTGAACTGCAGGTGTTCACCCAGGCCACAGAGGTGAAGGTGGATCCTGATAAACCTCTGGAAGGTGCCCGGCTGGCAGTGCTAGAGGTAGCACTTCATTGTGGAAACACACACAAAGAACCAGAGTGCCTCATTTTGTATAACCGACATTTGTTTACAAATTGTGTTAGAAATTCAGAAGAATTATTTAAGAGGAATGATTACAAATCCTTTTTTAGACTCCATAAATTGCTAAGGAAGTATGTAAGTTTCTGTATTACATCCTCTGGTTCACTTCTTGAAGTGACATTCATTTCATGTACATCATTGCTTTGCATCTACTGAATTTGAATGTACATATTTGTTATTTTTACCATCACTCACTAAACCCCCTCCCCTCCATCCACTAATTAATCTGCTTATCATTAAATAACTGTAAATGTCTGTTCGCTAATTGTTGTCACAATCTTTCGCAGGCGCAGAAGAAGTTATTGGTCCCAACTCCTCGTCTTCGTACTGGTCTTTTCAATAATATCGCTCCTCCTCAGGGGGCCAGCAAAGAACAGCTACGCATATGCTCTTCCTCTCAGGTTTCAACTTTGTGATTTTACATATTTGTCGTGAACATTTTAACACAGAATCTTATTATGATTCATTAACCTATTCCTATTTTATCTTCTCTGCCTGTCTTCTGAACCTCTTTCTTCAGGGTGTGAAAGACTTCAGTGTGCCCGTTGACCTGGATGCGAAGGTGAAGGTAGACCTGGTGGTGGTCGGATCTGTGGCGGTGTCAGAGAAAGGTGACCCAACAATTTACCTCCTCGCCATACCAATTCAATTAAGTACCGGGAGCCTGAAGAAACTGCAAATGTGCCTCACTAACCCAATTAGTATAAACACATGCCTAATAATGTATCTATGGATTTATATAAGTATGGTAGCTCAAAAGACCAATTTCCCCATACGGGACAGTAAAGTCAAATTTAACAAAGACCAGATTAAAACACACTCCTCACCCATAAATAAACAGTAGTTAAAGCCACGTGTAGTTATTTTTATGAATTGAAAACATTACTACAGCCGCCCCCAACATGTCAGTGTGTTCTAATTCAGTGCAGTTTTTAGATTAAAATCCAGTATTGGAGTACTGTTTTTTTTTTTTTTTTTGGACCTTTTATACACAAAGTGTATCTGTGATATAGTCTAACCAAGAAATTGCTACACCGGAGTTTAATGTACTGTTATTCTTTGTATCACATTTGGCAGAACCTGCCTTTTTTAAAACGTTCTCCTGTCTTCTCCTGCAGGCTTGCGAATTGGAAAAGGAGAGGGCTTTGCTGACTTGGAGTATGGCATGATGGCCTTAATGGGAGCTGTAGATGAGTCTACTGTGGTGGTTACTGTTGTCCATGACTGCCAGGTTAGTTTACTTTTTCATTAGAGTTCTGAATATGTTGTGTCATGGAACCTTTATTATTTTCTTTATCTTGTCCAGTACAGGTGAAATCAAGGCCGGTGGTAGCTAGGGGCAGGGGTGGGCTCAGCCCACCCAAATGTCTTGCCCACCCAATCAAAAGTTAAGAAAATGTGTTCAGCCAATGGAAGAAATAGCACAGAAAATACCAGTACTGTTTCTAACTTCTGATTGGGTGGGCAGCCTACAGCCCGCCTCCAAAGTCTCCCTCTGCCCACCGTCTTCTCGTCGTGTTCAGGCACAATCACACAGCTCTGAAGCAGACCTGTCCGTCCACTGTCTCTGTAAAAATAGAGGTGAGCAGCGCGGCTTCTGTGGTCAGTGTAGCAGCTTCACTTGATTATAATGAACGCACTCTGCTTGCTGTGGCAGACGTGTCGCTCCACTTATTCCTTCAGTTTTCCACCTCTTTAAGAAGAGCAGCATACAGCCGTTTTGTTAAGCTTTGTCTCATCCAAAGTCCAAAACAGGGCTCTGTGTCTGTCAGACCGGCAGTCTGAATGAGATATCAGCAGAGCAAAAACATAATGAACAGTAGACTGTAGCAAAGGTAGATTTTTTTTTTTTAAACATTGTGACTTTATTATTTACCTCATTATTTCTTAAAATATGACTATTCTCCAAATTTCTGGGAACATGGTTGGGATAAGTTTGTTTTGAATGTGCACATTTTGCAGAAATATTTCTGAAATGCATATCATCTATAAAAATGTAGGTGAAAGTGAATTAAATTATGTATAATTGCCATAAACAGGTGAAACATGCACATTTAAAGAAATTACTTCCTCAAACAAAAGACACAAAAAGAAGGGAATAGTATATCATGCCTACATGTGTGTTTTCTCAGCAGGGATAAAATTAAATAAGAAAAGTTGATCTACAGGAGAATACATATTTGAAAGCATTACAGAATGCCTGAGAGCCTTACTGCATTATATTCATTTATATATTTTGTATTTTGAATTGTCACTGGTGTTTCCTTTACATAAATAAAGACAATCCACCATAAATTGATGAAGAAAAAAAATCACCAGAATGCAGGAAATTAAGTGTTTAATGCTCAAGATTTCCTGGGGGAGGACCCCCAGACGCCCATTCATCATTGTATATAGTTTATATTCATCAGTTTGCATTGTGTGTAAAATGTCAAGAATGGCAAATGCCTGACCCAAATTGCGCATGTCTTTAATTTACACCATTGAATACATGCATATTTCAGAAGTTGTTTCTAGCAACAAACTTGAAAATATGATTTAAACAAATAATTTCCTTCTCTCAAGTCATGA
Organism: Perca fluviatilis; assembly: GCF_010015445.1. Taxonomy (NCBI): domain Eukaryota; kingdom Metazoa; phylum Chordata; class Actinopteri; order Perciformes; family Percidae; genus Perca; species Perca fluviatilis. The sequence continues at coordinate 28,087,534 of NC_053114.1, forward strand.
AATTGTGATTAAAAATGTCTGTTCAAACACATGATTACTGACCTGTTGTTTTGGTGCTAATTTAGATATTTGTGCTTTCAGGTGATGGACATTCCAGAGGAGTTAAAAGAAAGTCATGACCTGACTGTGGACTACATCCTCACACCCACCAGAGTCATTAAAACAGATTGCCAGATCCCCAAACCACAGGGAATCATCTGGACTAAGGTAAATTAAAAGAACGTCTCTGAACTGTGTCTAGTGCTACCATACTGTAAGTCCACAATACATGCATGTTGTATGTCAGACTTTAAGGTTTAATTGGTTTTAATGTTTTAAAATATATTGTATCACGAAAAATGGAAAAAGAATAAAAAAACACTACAACCATTCCTATAGCTTTATTAAAAGCAACCAATCAGTGATTCAGTCCTTCTGTGAATGGATCAGTCTTACACATAATTTAATAAGAAACTGTATGGAGGTGATTATATTATTGACTTCAATAACGTTTGTTTGGCATACATGATGTGATGGTTTAACTTGTTTAACCAGTTGATGAGATGTAAAATATTATAATCTTTACAGAATCCGAACCTGTTGTACTGCATTTTAAGCACTCAGGTTTAATTTACACTAAAGTATCACTCTTCTATCGGACAATATGCATCTGGGTTACATTTTAACAGTTTTAACATTTTTAATGATAAAATGTATCGTAATAAACACCTTTTTTTTGTGTTTAACATTTAAAATGAAAGGTGTTACAGGCAACAACTCATTTTGGGTTGTTGGACAGCTGGGTTATTGGACAGCTGTTGTCCAATTGTGCTGTAAAGTTTTAGCTGTAGCCTTCTTGCACACCTACAAATCTTTGACTCTTTAACTGGAACAGATAAAAGCTTATTTAACAGAGATGCTCTGTCCTTGGCCCCTAACAAAATATTTAGCCTCTCTGCTTAGCGACACTGCCCTCTAATGGACGTGTAATGACACATCACCTCATCAGGACTCTCATATTCATTGTGCTTCTGGATCCATTTCATTTCTCTGCTCTAATAATTATCAAGTTATTCATTTTTGTCTTTTCTGTTCAGTCTATTAATCAATAATAATGAGTTAGCAGTTTAGTTTTTATATGCAGTGCAAATACAGTATATACTCCTAGACACATGGCAACCTATAAACACAAAAGACTGAACAATTTGTGAGTATAATTTTCAAATTGCACTTTATCTTCTGTCTATTTAAATTTCACTGACACTGGCAGAGAGATGTTAAGTGTTTTTCCACCTGATCATTTCTTTAATTAGACAAGATGGGGGCGTTCTTCATAATGTGTGGAGAGTTTGTATGTAACCTCCTTAAGACACGCATGTAAGTAAACAGGACCCAGTGACCTCACTGGCAGGAAGGCCATGTCTGATCATCAAAGGCTCCTCTGCCCAGCCAGCTTGGCTCTGCAAGGGCAGGGGAACGACAGGTCAAACAGGCCAGTGTAAAAACAATGGCCCCGTATATCCTTTACAGGACTGGTCTGTATCAAAGGCTGCCAAGACCCTTACAGGCCCAACAAATCAAGAGAGCAGTCTTTATTTTTAACTGCTTGGGAAGTGAAGAGTCCTGTTGCTAGAAAGATAGTTGTATTTCTATAGCATAATTTGTCAACTTTTGCTTTATTAATTTAACTCATTCGTAGGTACATTGCGTGCGTGCTTGTGTCTCTTCCCTTTTTCAGCCTTACTGAGCCAGTTTTTGTGTCTTCAGCTGGACACAGAAAAGCTGGAGAAGATCCCCGTCCTGAAGAAGCTGCGTGCTCTGGAGGAAGAGGCTGGAAAGGATGTAACACTGGGGGCGGCGCCCGTTGCACCAGAGCCTGGTCTGCAGACCAGTCAACCCAAAAGGCAAACCAGAAGGAGGCCAAGGCAGAAGATACAGCAGGATGATGAGGGAGAATCCAAACCAGAGAAAATGGCAGAGTCGGAACAGAAAGCTAGACAGTGGCGCCCAACTAGAGTGAGGAAAGAAAGCCGAGGAGATGGTGGGGGAGGTAATGAGCGAGGAAAGGGGCAAACAGGAGAGAACATAAAGGAGAAGGGCCCAGAGGAGGGTGGAGGTGAAGTCATATCTCAACGTAAGCTCCCTCTGAGTGTGACCACAGTTTACCTTGGGGGAATCCCTGCTGGGTTGCGTGTTAGTGAGCTGAAAACTGCCCTTAGAGAGAGGGAGGCCACCCCACTGAGGCTCACCTGGCAGGGAGCTCAACACAGGGCCTTCCTGGACTACAGCGACCCCCAGGCTGCAGAGCAGGCCCTGGAGGCTCTGCAGGATCTCAGTCTGAATGGTCACAGTCTGCAGGCTGAGATGGCCAAGAGCCAGCGTGGAGGCAAGAGGTCTGGACAGTCTAATCGGAGACCGAGACCACCAACGGCTCCGATATCTAAAACTGCACCACCAGATACTGAGAGTGACACCAATGAAAAGACTGAGCAGTAATAGCCATAAGCAATACTCAGCCAAGTCAAGTAAGCCTTAAGAAGAATTTAGTTTTTTTTATTTTTTTTATTTGAACCATAGACATCTAAATTGACTGCTAAAGCTAATGAGTTAAACAGAACAGAATATGCAATTCTTGAATCAAAAAGCATTTCACTAGAAAGGTATTTTGTACATACCATTTCACAATACTAAACCATACACCTATGTGCCTTTTTTCTTCACACGCACCTCCTGGTCTGTGTGTCCCTTCAGTCCTCGAAGGTGCTTTTTTGAGTAGTTCTTAGAGATAAACTACAGTTATTTTATTTTCCTTTTTAAACCATAGACTCTATCCATAGTCTGTTTGTTAAAATGCAAGTGTAGAGTGAATTGTTGTGAAGTATTCAGTACATTGTATTTCCACAACCAGTCATCAGTATTGCCTTCTCCAAGAGGGTCATGTTTTCAGACCCGTTTTGTCTGCCTCTTCTCAAAAACATTTAACTTAGGCCATAGGCCAAAGAAGAACTTGGGTCGTTTTTGTTGCAGATAGCACCGCAATGTGGTCATTTATACAATCCTGATTATTCCTGAGCCAGTAAGCCAACTAATACAATTAAAAATTCCTTGGTCTACCATTTATATATCCATATAGACCACATTGTTTGACTACACAGATTTTCAAAATTTTTTTTACCACCTCTCCAAATGTCATCCAATATTCACAAAATATGTAGTATTTGAATGACATAATAGCATTATTATTTTCCTATTAAATTGCCAAATTGCATAGTGTGCAGTTGCAACCAAACTTGGAAGACATTAACATATTAGTATATTGTTATGCCATTTTGATTACATACTACTAGCCATAATTTAGTCGTGGTGATTCAAACTTCGTTGAAAATGTACATAGTTCATTCTTGCACATAACCCAGGATTTAGGTATTCTCTTGGAAAAAAAAGTGTATTTTGACTAGATGGAGAGGACATTTAAAAACATCTAAACCCATTTTATTTAAAAACAAATTTAGATGTTTATTTTTGTTGGCGCTATGTTTTGTTTTATTTTTTAAGATTTTTTTTTTTGGGGGGGTTCCCTTTTTATTTGACAGTGACCGTAGACAGACAGGAAAGGTGGGAAAGAGATGGGGGATGATACGGAGCAAAGGGCCGCAGGTCAGACTCAAACCCGGCCGCTGCAAAGGACTCAGCCTACATGGTGCGCACACTCTTACTGGGTGAGCTAGAGGTCCCCCGGAGCTAAGCTTTTTGATTTCTAATTGCTTAAAAAAAGTATTTTGGAAATGGTGATATTTTTTTGCTTTTTGTTAATAGAAATGACATACTAATGGCATTGTTTGGTTAGGCCAGTTTGAGTATGATGCCAGCCTCACCATTTAAAGGTTAAGAGATACTGTCATGCCTGGCTGAACTGTTCTAGTGTTAATGTTTCTGTTTGTAACACGTTATAACTATTTACTAAAGTATTTGACTGTACTGGTTCCAGCTTAGTCTCTTTTTGCTTTAATAAACTGCAATATCTTACTTTGATTTTTGACAAATATTTGAACTGATCCATCTTCACACTGTTTATGCCGCATTTAGGAAATTGCACTTATCGCACATTTTGGAGATCAAACTGCAAACTTTGAAAACCCCAACTCCTACGCTGTTGTAGTCCATTTTTAACAAAACCTGATACCCCTCAAACTATCCTTCCAGATAAAACAGATTGTTCTACTGAAGAGGCAGTAATTAAACTTAAGCTATCTCACAATCACCAAATACAAAACTCAATTAAAATTGTTTTATCTATTTCAAGCAAACTTTGGATTATGCATCCAGTAAGTGTTTTCTTGATTGGTAACACATCATACAGGGTGACAATTCATTGTTGCCTTATTTTGGTAATGGCTCTATCTGCAGATAGCAAGAGTTTTAAACCAATGGAAGACGCTCATCAGCACCCAATAACCCGTATCTTGTGCCCTGTAATGTTTAACTGTCGTTCTGTCTGCAAAGACATTAGCTGGTAACTGATCACTCGGGTCAGTCAGCAGTGCCAGACAAGTGCCCCGTTTTCACTGAAGGCTTGATTGTATTGAAACACAAGCACACATCATGTCTGTCTGCACAGAGCAGGCCTTAGGCTTTTTATGGAGCTGTCATCCAGGCCTAGTGAGGGAACAGCTGTGGAGCCCCATCTCACTCCCTCAGCACTGCCAGATCACTGAACCTCGGCAAATGTCATCAGTTTGTAAATGCGCTGTTCCCCTGCTGTTGAGCCTGCTATCCGTGTGCTCGATGGCATGCTCGTTTTACTGGAGTTCAGTCAGTGGTCATGCTGTGAGATTTCAAAGCTACACAAGTATTTAAAGACAGCATGTTTACGGCCTGAAGTACAGATGCATGTGTACATACGCGCCTCAACAGCATTACATGTGAAGTAAAATTAACATGAAAACCTTAAATTACTATTCAGTTACTTGATTTAACTTACAAGGGAAATCTGACTTGAGTGAACTATGTGGATGCTCACAGAATAGACTGCTGCCCCGCGTGTTTTTCTACATTAGGAACACCTGTTATTTTCAACGACACAATTCTCTGAAACTATCATTTCAAATCCTTACATATCTACATTTTATTTGTGCCGAATCCAAATTAATATTACTTTCACTGCATTGCCAGTTTTACTAGCCAGTAAAACTAACAGTTGTGAATTTTGCAACTTCTATAATAAACAAATTGATTTGGAGCATTTTGGTGAATTGGCTCAGTAATGGTAAAGAATGCTTTAAGAGGAAAAACAAAGCTTAAACCTACACAGCATCCCTTCATATTGTATGTAAAACCCACTGAAGCTTTTTTTCTTCTATTTACACCCCTAAACTATTCAGCATAACAATCCTTTGGGGGGAATAAAATGCTTTTGAGGGAAATAACTAAACCTACCAGAGCTTTTCACCCTGTAAGCAAACGCGGGTGAGATTAATGCCTCTGATTTCTTACGCTTTAATTGCTTTCTGCAGACACTCCTTACATAGAGGGCATAAAACAACTGTTCTTTAAAACCATTTATTTAAAATCTATAATCAATTAATCATTGTTTTGTGGAAAATCAGATTTGTTCATTTAATGTCATCTTACAATAACAGGCATGACCTGCTCCTGCCAGATGAAAACAGACTGTTAGTTAAACTGTTCGACTTTGGCCTCAATCATGAACTGCATTCAAGACACCACTGTGATATTCCTGGAACATTTTTCTGTTGCAGTACTATAGTACTAGTATGGACCTTTTTATATGCATATTATGCTTTTAATTTTTTTTTTCTTCATTATCCCCAAATATTTAGTAGATTAAAGCCATGTGAACTCAGTTTACCCACCTTTTTAGTTTGAATTATTAATTGCAAACCATGTGTTAGAAACCTATTCTTTAAATACTACACATTTTGGGTTGATTGTGTAATAGTGATCACCAACATGAGATTTACAGTTTTGGTGGGATATTTGTAGTGTCCCCCAAAAATTGGCATGAATTATGGGTGGGTGATGAAATCGATTTTTTTTTTTGTGGATTTAGGCTTAAACAGCCCAACAGATATATTTTATTTCTTACAAATGATTTGTTGTAATAAAACCTAAAAATTAGCCCTCATTGATGGAACCTTGCTAATTTTCCTAACATATAAGTATACAGTGCTGAAAGTAATGGTCTACATATATCTAACACAGACGACATAACAGTGCTTACAATATATCCTCAATTTCATTTTAAAACAACAAGCGTTCTGACAAATATTGCCAATACAGAATATACCTCCTTGGCCAATTCGCCTGAAATTAAAATATGTAGGCCTACAGAATAAATAAAAAGATGCGCTAGGCTATTCAAAAAGTGCCTTCATCGTTTTTACATATATATGGACATGTTTATGTGATGTCCATAATTGTTCATTTAAAAATTCAACGCTGGTATTAAAGTCCAAAAAAGAAAAAGGAGCCTCAGTCTAATTTGTCAGAGGAAATAAAAGTATGTATAAACTTCAGACGGGGAAAATGGACGTGTGCATTTTTACATTGGCCTACTTAAACAAGACGAATAAACATTAAAGTGTGAAGTGGTAGTCATCCGCTCTGCAGGACTAAGTACCAGACAGCAGCAGGGTTTCATATACCCAGTCTTTACCCCGCTGGTCGATGTTGATGGCATGAAAAAGTTTGTTTTATTATTATTATTATGTTGTTGCTTTGTGATTGGCCTGTCTTTGTCGCAGTGTGAAACCGTACAGAAAAGTAGTCCGGTCTACTTGAAGCAGTGAGCGCTCTCCATGGCATGCCTTTATGTCTCTCAGTGGTTATTTACTCGTTTGTTCTCATTTCAGTTCACCCTGCTGCATGGCTCAAGTCCGTGACACCGTCCTCTGGTCTGCAGGTTGTCCGTGGGGGGCATCACATAACGCAGGGCTTGATGTCCTGGTAGGAGACCTGTTGGTGGTGGTAGTACGAGCTGCTGCTCGGTGAGTGCATCGCTGAGGACGTCATGGCGTTGAACGAGAAGACGAACTCCTTCCGGTCACACATGCTTGGAGACTGGGAATGGTACCGAGGAATACCTGCGAACAACATAAAAAAAATATCGATTTAAAAACAATGAAAATATGTAACTTCGCAAGTACGTTTAATGAGTCTTTGACCATTTCTAAGAATGTTGTTTGAGGCTCTGCAAAAACATATAGAACAAAAGAATGATTACAACTGTTATATAAATACTTTCTGTAGGCTTTAATTGTTAATTATCAATGATAGACATATCCTCTTAGAGCAGCCATAGCATTGACTTTATTTGATGGATCCATTAGTAATAAAAATAGGCTGTAATAGAAAGTATATAATTATCATATATTAAAAAATAAATATGTTAATTTAAATGGAGTATCTATCCTAACACTGGTGTTTCTCCACATCTGTCCTACCACATTTTGATTTGTGAAAGGAAGCCCATCGAACCTTTAAAGATAAATTATTATATATATATTTCTTTTAAATAAAGATACTTCTATAGGCTACTTAATTTGTAGAGGACATATATAGAGCTATAGTTTCTAGTTTTGCTGTTAACTCTATTCCTCACAGACTGAGTCCATTTAGCAAGCGCGATTAGGATTGTCAAAAGTGGAGGCGGGCTTGCAGGGCTAATTGACAGTGGCCCTTTGCACGCCAGTCCCGGAGGATTCGGGGCCTCGGGGCAAGGCAGGCTGGTCCTGACCGCGCTTGTTTTTCTTACCCAGAGATTGGCACGACTCTAAACTGTCCCGGCAGACTCTCTTTTTTTTATCACTTCCAGAAACTGGAACCGTGCGAGTTTGAAACCCCTGATATCTGGGTGTTATTTGAGTGGTCTGTTTCAATTGGAGCAGGACAGTAATGATGCTTTCATTTTCGTGGGAGGAAATACGTGGTTTCTTTTAGTTGCATCATTTTCCTTAATGGGCTGTCTTGATTTGAATTATTCTTCCGTTTTGTACAATAGAGATATAAGCTGGGTGTATTGACAGAAAAATAAACGCATTCAAATATAAGGTAACGCGAGGCTGTTCAATATTTCCATTACGCCCACGTTTGGCATACGACCATAAAAATCCGTGACCCGTGCGTAGGCTATTGTTTAGACCGTCTGGTAATTAAAATTAAAAGTTTGACATTTCTAAATATTCCTGCATCATATTTCTTCCTAAAATCTACTTATCCCCACTTGTTTTCTTTATAAAAAAGGATACAGTTTCAAACATGTTACAGTTTTTTTAAGTAGATAAATTCCATTGAGCTTACCTTGTAAATCTGTAGTACTGTGCCCGTTCTGGTGCAAGTAAGACTGGTCTAGTGAATGTGTGGGCAAGCTTGGCTGCAGCGAGTTTGCCCCTGGATTACAAGGAGACAGAGGCTGCTGCTTTATGTAGGATGCCCCGTTATTCAGCGACGCCGAGGGGGCCGGAGCCCACGCCGAGGCTGAGCTCGAGTAGACGGGGTGAGGCTCCATGACTCCTCCGCTGGTGAGCAGAGGGGAGGCGGAATTGTCGTGGTGGGGGTAATCACTGCCAGTGGATCCTGTACAACTTCCCATGTAGGAATGTCCACCGTTGGTCGACAAGTGTGACATGGTGTGCCCGGACAGACCCATCCCTTCCATGTTACCTGACAAGTGTCCATTCATCATCCCAATCCCACTGTCCAGAGACAAGCTGTTGGGCGGACAGGATAGGCCCCCGCCGCTCCCCTGGAAGTTGTAGGACTCGGGGATATGGTTGAATCCCAGGCCGTTCATCATGCTGTACATGGGCTTCAGCGCCTGGCACTTGCGCCTAAAACCCCTGGGTCTCCTTCTAAAGGAGCCTTCCTCAAACATAAACTCACTAGCCGGGTCGATAGTCCAGTAGTGGCCCTTCCCTGGCCGGCCGAGGCCCTTGGGCAGCTTAATGAAGCACTCGTTCAGAGACAAGTTGTGACGCACGGAGTTCTTCCATCCCTGGTATGAGCCCCTGAAAAACGGGAAGCGGCTCTGCAGGAATTGGTATATTTCACTGAGCGTCAGGCGCTTGGTTGGAGAGCTCTGGATAGCCATGACTATTAAAGCAATGTATGAATAGGGGGGCTTCTCTGGTCTTCGGATCCCTGCGTTTGTCTTTTTGGTTTTCGTAGTGGAGGAGGCGGTTTCCATCACGGCGGTCTGTCCGTGCGGCTTCTCCGGGGCAGACATCGGGCTGCTCTGGGCAGGAGTCTGCGCTGGGGGCTGCTGGACCTCTGCCGTCATTAGTTAAATTTAGTCTTCGAGATGGCAAACGAAATAGGTTGCTTTCCACCTTTCCAGCTATAAACACTACAAAGTTGAATTCTAATTCGCTGACATAAAGAGCAAAAAAAAGTAACCGTGTAGGCAAACTTAACGCACGAGGCAAAGGCGAGACTGTCTTCTTAACTCTGACTTCTTCCTTTTGATTCAGTCCTGCAGCAGTCTGAAGCCGTACCGCGTTGTACGCTGCGTCCGAAATGGGATAAGGAGCAGAACAGGAGCCGCTTTCCACTTCAGTTGGTGTGTTGTCTTGCGTCCGAGGAGCTCACTTTTTACTTATCTGTTGCCATCAGCGCATTGGAAGCTGGATGTCTTGGCCATCCTAATGTTAAGACCCGCCCAGTTCCCTCCTACTCCAGTGGTGGGCTTAAGCATGCACATCTGTGTGCGTTCACTTTTCAGGGAAATGTTTTTTTCCCTTCTTTACATTGAAATAGGGAATATATCTTTCGTATAGCCTGTACGCTACACAATAGAGCGAAATTTAAATGGCTTATTGGTATTATATAATCACACACTTATAGTAACTACACTGGCTGGGGCCTTAAGATAGCCTACAAATGTTGCCTGTTTTTTAAATATTATTTTATTTTTATTTTAACACTAAATATTGATGATAGTGATATAAACTGTGTAGATTCATAAGCCTGCAGTGCAAACAGTATCTCTCAATTTCAGGTCACATGCTTGATGCACCAGCACGGTACATAGGTCATGTCTCTATTATTATTAAACTAAATGTTTTATTAAACATTTTTAGTGTATGAAAATTATTTACCAGAGAACATGCCTTTCTTATTCAAAACCACCCTTCTGATTTCTGTAAAAGATAGACAGGAACATGGGCAGGATGTTTATACAGCAAAATGTAAACATTTTCCCTGGCCTTCTTTAAATAAAAAATCAAGCAAAAGCCCCGTTAGATCAGCTAATACTCAATCTGATGCGATATGCCCGTCTGTTCGCGGCGTCCTGTGTAGATGTTGGACGTTTTTGCACATGAATATTGTTTGTATAATGCAGTCATAATATTTACGAAGGGACGCAGGAGGAGTGAGGTGGAAGCTCTGCCGAGCTGTGAGCACAGAAACTCGGACGGGGACGTGAGATCGACTCCTGCAGGCATTTTATGATCCAGGGATAAAGGTAAAGTGGATTTTACACTTTTCAGTCAGAATATCACCAGCAGAACTGTGGCCGGTTTAATTTAGTGCCGCAAAGGAACTTTAGTTTGTTTTATGTGAAATGATAGTGTATAGGATAATTAGAAAAAACGAAGCCTAAATTAAGCCTTTTGCTTTAACTGAGTTGTAATTCACTCAGAAGAAGATTCGCACTAGTTTGTTTTAGCCTATTTGTTGTGTTTCCAAAGTCGGAATGTTAATTTTAGTTCTTGATACTGCCTTTTCCACAGCTGTGAGCGAGAGCTACTGAAAGACGATCAGTCTATAACCTAAAACTGTTGACAGTAGATTGCTTATTGTTCCCAGGAGATCTCGATAGCTGCAGCCTGCAACCTTGTGCCTCTCCATGGGTTCAGTTAGATGAGCTTGTTGTGCTTCTGTTCTCTGACGGCATTACTGTTTCTAGTGGACGCTTATGACTGTTAGTTTTGACACAGTGGAAAATAACACCGGAGAGAAAATAGTGGATAAACATGTTTGCCTTGTGCGTAAAACCTGAGAATGTTTGGAGACTGTGTTCCCTGTGCGTAAAGGTCACCGGTAGCTCTTATAAGTTTTTTTCTGTAAAATAATGAGGCAGCATGTTCACAAGTTCAATTTGAGAAAATATATTTAAATCAAATTTCGATGTTTAACTCACATATCCAATGGTTAATTGATGTCCGGTCCCTTTTTTTGTTTCAGGCGAGAAAACAATTAATTGTGAAATTCTCATTGTCAACCCAAAGGTGACAGACGTGCCACTGTTAGTTTTTGCTGTTGCAGGGGACATTTAAAGCCATGGATAAATGAATGTAAGTATTGTTTTAACCGGTGCCTGCTCGGCCACTCGCCTGGGGTGAGGGCCACACATTTATCAGGGTAGCGGACCACCCAGCGCGCACCAGGGGCAGGCGCGCTCCCGTCCTCTCTCTGCCCACTGCATTTAATTACCGCTGATGACTTCATTCCATTAGGGCGCTCTTTTTTTTCCCCTCACACGCTCATTCGCCCCATGTCATGTTATTCTTTCTTTGTTAAATATCGGCATATGTATATATATATATATATATATATATATATATATATATATATATATATATATATATATATATTATTTTTTATTTTTTTTATCTTGCATCTTAATCCAAAGCCAGTGATGTTTACGCAAACCATCAGTGTTGGATGGTGATGCGCTACTCCACTGCATTATTCTTTCACCAATAAAAAGCTCCAAAAACAGTTATTTTGTATTACCTGTAAGATACTATTGAAGTTTAATGTTCAATAATGGTAATACAATAATTGACCGGTAATACATATCATCATAACAGCATGTATGTACCCTACTGCTGTATGTGTGTGTATTTTTAGAATATGGGATTTGAGAATATTTTACAGGTAATTTTAACGTATTTTATATTTTTTATATACTGTATATTTTAGAGATACTTGTTGTAACAGCGTCAGTGGCCGATTGTGTTCGTCATTACTGAGGCTTGTGTCCCGAGGTCAGAGCTTCCCTGTTGCTCCATCGCAGACGAAGTCATGCTCTTTTCCATGACGTCCCACCTTGAAATATTTGACAGCGCTGCATCCTCAGGAATGCTTGGCCACTTAGGGGTAGGTACACCGCAGAGTGCACAGTCCTGACAGGCCTTCCGGACTGTCTTACCGTTATTTAGTGCACTGAAACCAAATTTGGACCCCTCAAAATCACGCTGTTGCAAAGTTGTGCAGAAATGAACACACGGCCTATATGGTTTCTTATTGGTTACATTCTTCCGTCAGTCAACTCATGTACAATGGCGCACTACATCAACAAGCCAACAAATATAATTTAGGCCTTGTTCTCGTACAACCTAAAGATTATTGTCAGACTGAATACTTTAATATTTACAGTACATTCAGTTTAGTTTAATCATTTCACATTAAAATCTTGATATTACAGACTGTGTTCTCCCAGACATTGTGCTACACCATGTTCGCATGTCACGACACGGTTAACTTACAAAAATATTGCTTATTCATACCAATTAGGCAAATACACCCGGCGGATTATAGATCCAGCAGCTGCAGCGGTCAGCAGTGTAATTTGATTTGGCCTCACAGAAACAGATTAGGCTGTTGGGGAGACGAGGCCCGATTCGAAGTGACGCAGATCATTTTAAGTGTCAAATTTATAGATTGCATTTTCTTTACAAACGATCATTGTTGAGAAATAAGGCAGTTCTCTCCTCGGAGGGCCGCAGAGGGTCACCGAGAGGCTGCAGATACTTTAAGGACAGTGCGTCAGAGTGATCGATCAACTGGCCGTAAACTCATCCGACTTGAACTTGAATCAGGTTCAAAGCAACACTTAGCCTATATATGAAAATATGGTTATAGGAGGGCAAACAACTGAAATGTTCTGTACTTCTTCATTGTGCACGCATTTGATGTTATGTGTCAAAAACTGTTGTCTTGAACTTAAATAGAGAGAAAAATTAAAAACATATTTTAAATAGGCCTATTATATATATATATATATATATATATATATATATATATATATATATATATATATATATATATATATATTGCATTAAAAAAAAAATCCCATAAAGATAAAACAGTTGAAATTCAATAACAGCGGATTTTACAAATTACAAATATTAGTCAGAGGGCCTGATAATGGTTTTTCAGTTTAATACCAGAATTGATTTTGTTAATGACATATAGCCTAGATTTCTTAAACTTTAGTTATTCCATGTTCTCATGTTATGGAAGTAGTGTGAAGAACAAACATGTAAATAATATAGGCCTAACTCTTAGATGCACACATAGAAGTGGTAAGCTGTAACAGTGCGTTTTTAAACCTGTTTATCTCGTCTTTATATTACAGGTACACTGAAAAGAACAAATATTTGTATATATTTTTTAATATATATATATTTAATATAATATATATTATTTTATAATGAAACTATTATGCTTATGAAATTATTTTATTTATTAAGACCTTTTACTGCCTCCGACTTTTTGTAAAACAAATAATTGATATATCCTAATTGGTTGGCTCTGTCTCAGTGTCGCCTGCAGTTCACTTAGCATTGTCGCTTTAATTGAAAACAGTGTAATGTCGAGGTGGGTACCCCCTCATCACTTTCCCTGCGCTGTAGGTGGCCGTGTATATTTTCGTTTAAGTGGTGTTTATGTGAACGAGAAAGGACGGGATTGTTAGCAGACCGCTGATTGCGCGCATTGCGTCTCTACATGGATTTGAAGTGTATTTGATGGGCACCACCCTCTCCGGTAATCAGCTGCAGCAGAAGTGCGCGCGATGACTTTTTAATTTTCTTGGGAGATATCTGCTCCTCGCCCTGTTGTGTGTGTGGATGGACAAAGGAAAGTAGTCCCTTGGCACATCATCCTTTACAGTCTAGATCGATTAATGAAATGTTACTTTTCACAATTGCACAGCGATGTCAATGTTCGCTATGGAGACAGGCCTATGGGAGCAAACATCCGCCCTGCTGAAGTGTCCTTGGGCATGACACTGAGCCCAAACCTATATGGCATTACGGACACTGCAGTCTGACTCAATAGTTTAAACGAAATATCAATTCATATTTCAAATCCGTGCGTCGTGTTGCAGTTGTTACAGTCTGATGGGAATTGGTAGGCGTTTCTTAATCTGATGTCAGACACATTTAGTTCACTCCTGTTATCATTAGTCGCATTTCATGTTAAAAAATAAAAGTCTCACCCGTGATTCAAACAGAGGATAATTTAACACATAGCCTAGAATAAAGGACTTTATAATGTAGGGTGGCCGATAACATATATCCATATTTTAGACTACTTTTTCCTAAACCTATTTGGACTGGGGGGTTACACATCTAATAATCCTTTTATACATTAGAGTATATTTATTTTGTATCATTGTTAGTGTAATAACTAAATAGTTCTGTTCTGTTATTTATCATTGGCTGGTAGCATGCACGTCACAGCTGTCTGCTGCACCTGCAGCAACAGATACGCAGCGATCAATTGCACACTTCAGCTATAATTCATAATTGAAAGTCGTTGATGATGTTTGGATATTGCAGACCTTAATGAAATTATTGCATCGTTGAACTTGAATATTAGTAATTTAATTTAATATTGAATTATAGCCTAGAACGTGAAATTCGTCATTTAAACCTATTTCAAACCTCATTAGGATGTTAGCAGAGGCAATAAACCAATCAGTGTGCTAAGCTTTAGGTCATCTATTTCGACGTTTGTATCCTGGATCATGCAACATTCGACGCAAAGTATTTACTTTTTCTTCAAAACGGCTAACGCTCTGCAGATAGGGAGCTCATTATGCCGAAATACATGAGTCATTGATAGAAACGTTATTGTGAGAACCCCGGCCTACTCAATAAAACTTCACATCGCCTTCCCACAACAGTCCCTGGTGAGCTATATCGTCAGATAAAAGATAGCCCACTCACATCATCAGACTGCCTTTTTCTTATTTCAGTATTCACTGGTTTGTCGCATGTTAAAGCAGATTTTGTTCTGTTTTCTGACAGCTGCAGAAAACGTCGCTTTCAGACAGTGATGAAAGAATAAAGGCATATAGGCTATGTAAAATTCTTTCTGGCTTATGTTGTGATCATAGGCAGCACCACATAATTTGACATGAAGGACAGCAGTGGGGAGGATTTGGCAGGTCCAGAGGTTTTACACATTCCAAACTGTCCAAATGTGGTTACTTGCATAAGAAATCTTCTATAATTTCCAATACCTGTTCGTAACAAGTTGGCATTCCAGCAAGTTGACAAGCTGGTGTGAAACTGGACAAAACACACAAAGCATAAAGAAACATTTTTTAAAACAACGAAAATATGAGCATATTTTACCTACTTTGAGGTTATACTTCAAGGTTTAAAGCATGAAAAAAAAAAAAGATTGTGTGTTCATGTAGCTGTAATGTCTGGTTGATTGACAGTTTGTCTTATGTATTCATTCTCAATTTATACAGCAAAATGATATGAATGATATAGATTAATATATTAGAAATTGTTTACCAATATTCCTGAGTATTTTAAAGTTGTACAAGGAAATTGGTGCTTGGGGATTTTTAGGACGTTTGGTTTATTGACAACATCTAAGATATTTATAAAAAATATATATATATATATTAGACTTCAGACATCAGGGGCACAATGATAAAATCCAACTTATTTCCATTATTGTCCCCAGCGTTTGGTCATCAAAGTTATTTATATAGACACCAAGTCATTTTGACTAAATACTATATTCCCTACAGTTTTAGTTTTCACTCACTGTTGTGTTTGTGTGTGGTCTTCAAATCTGTTTTGATCTGAATGTGTATAAGTAAAATATTGGATGTTTTAATTTAAAATTAAACGTTTAATTTTTAATTGAATATTGAGTATATCAAAAACACTCTCAGGCTGCTGAATAATTGCTTTACTGATGTTTTAAGGGATGTCTTTCCATTATTTCTAATCTCTTTGATTTTAGAATTCCCTGATAACATAATCAAATAAATCCAGCTTTTTAAATCGAATACAGGTTTCAGTTATTATAAACTCATAAACATAATTATAATTTAAAATGTTTGTTGCATGTTGAGTTAAAGCATCCAGGATTTCTGCTCACTTCCAGTGTAATTACAGCTGTAGTACTCAAGTACTGATAATTAATATGGATAAAAAAAAATATTGTGCATTCCTATCCAGTTTTTTATTTTCAGAAAAAGTCCAGTGAAAACACATTCAAATGTTCCACTAAATGCTTCATACACCGCTTCACAGCTCCTCTCTGCTTTACTCTGGCCTTTCTAGGAAGATTCAGTCCCACACAGTGAGTGGGAGCCTGTTTGGTGCCCCACCCTGCAGCCTACACCTCCCAGGGCCGCTCCACCATGGTCTGTCTGATGCAGGGAGAGACATCAATAATAAGAGCTGAAGCAGAAACCACAATGGAGAACACAAAAGAGAGAGGGAGGGCAGACACAGGCCACAACCGGCTCTGCTGCAGGTTAGCTCCTTTGCTACAGCCTTAATGGCAGTTTGATGGGTGCACATGGGGAGACATGGGTTTATACGTATGTGTTTACATGCGCGTTTACATAATATCTATGGTGTTTACGTACAGCCCACTTATTCTTTTTTTCTTTACTCTGAAGGGGGATTTTCCTGTGGCAAGCTGCTTCGGAAAAAGCAATTAAGAATTCCCAAACAGTACACCACAATGGGAGATATCATTTGTGCAATGTGTGTTCCATGTCCCTCACAGTTTTTTGTCTGGAGTGGCTTGGCTATTTTTAATCTGTGCACAACCGAACCCACCTACAGACAAACCACAAATTGAATGAAGGGGAGGGGAATGAGTGGACATAGTAATTGCCTATTGTGAAGCTCAAACTCCTCTGTTCTGCCATAAACAGCTTTGGTACTTCACAACTTGATACACAGTGCTCCAGTTGGTTTGAAATTAGGGCATATCCTCATTGTCTGTGGGAACCCAAAGCCAGGCAGTGGTTGGAATCAGTCAGGAATGCTTTGGGATGGTAACTGGATTCAGTTGTAATGCCCGACTATCCACAGTGGAACCCTGGGGTGGGAAAAAGGCAGAGAGCATTTCCTGAGTGGAGGGGGGTCCCAGCGAAGCATCACACGCATGGGCATCATGTGACAGTGATCCTGCCAGGTTTTAGCCTATGATCCCAAGTGAAGAAAGGAGTGGAGAAGGAGTATGGCTGTGTGGGAGGTGTGGTGGGTGCTTTAGGCAGTGCCAGGGAAAGGAGAGGACAGGGAGAGGCACAAATACTGGAGCTGTTACAATGCAAACTGTCAAAGAAAAGGGGGAAGTCCAAAGTATTGTAGTGCAAAGCTACTGTCTGTATCTGTCTCACAACATTTGAATGTATTCCTGAAGTAGCTGCGGATAAACTGAAAGTTGTTTGAAATCGACTATGCTGTTTGTTTTGTGTTACATTTTTTTTCTTCTTCTGACATTTGTACTCTGCACAAGTATATTTTTAAGTTTAGCTGCTTACAAAATAACATAAATGTTTTAACCATGTATGATCAAATTAAAAACAATAAAAAAAGGTGTAAACTGTGTCTCAATAAAATCTGTATCTGATAATGCTCTGGGAGGAAATAGAGGAAAAACAAAAGGAGATTTTAACAGCTAGAAAATTACATTGGGTCATTTTGTGCATGTGTCTGTGATTTCTTTTTTTATGTAGAAAGCTCTCTCAGCCAATTTGCATGGACCTTTAACTTCAGTTCATCAGTTTTCATCTAATATCAACTTCAATATCATCAATAGCATCAGGTCATGAGGTAAAAATAACACCTGTGCAACATCAGCCGAGCTTTACCTGGCACATCATACCTTATCTGATTAAAACCGATGAAAAGTTATTGAGGATGACCCTCCTTGAATGTCTGAATGTAGAACTTAAAGCTATCTACAATTCCGTGTTATTAGCATGTAGCTTATTTGTTGGATTTCTGTAAAATCTGCATCATTAAAAGTCTTGCTGCTTGGGCCACTAGCAGTTTTTGTTCACACTGTGCACACACAAATCACCTGGATTACTTACTGAAGAGAAAATCTTCAGCACTGTGTTTGATGTCTGTGTGTTTTGATTTGACAGTTATGACTCTGAAAATCGATTGACAGGAAAAATAGACAAATATTACTGCCAAAATTAGCATGCTGTTTGTATCTTTTCAGAGCACATTATCTGCTCCTATTCGTATTGATTGACATCTTTTGTAAATATGTGTCTTATAAAGTTTCTGTCTGAAAAAGGGATGCTCATTGCACTTGATTGCAATTAACTAGTAATTTCAACAGAGAAATTTTGCAAAACGTATTGTGAAGAAGACACAGGTTTTGTTTGTAATAATACAGTAACTGTAGGAGGACTCATGTGGAGTGTGTTTTTATGTCCCTCCACCTGTTATTCTGTGCACATGTGCATATGTATGTCCATGGCTGACTCATGTGTACATGCTGATTGAAATATTGGAAACTGTGTCTTTACCTTTTGGTTTTGTGTGCCTGCAATGGCTGTCTATGGCTGCATGTGTTCATGTATCAGTGCATATGAGGATGTTGCTGACTAGATATTTGTGTCCAGAGTGACTGGTGCTGGCAGCCAGACGTTGCTCCCTTTGGCTTGTGTAAATGTTGTGACGATCTTGGGAGGAATCTTACCCTATAGTTGTCAAAGGGCTTTTTATTTCCACCTGCTACTGGCCTCTTTCCGTTGGTCTGCGCTATAACAATGGTAGTGGGAAAGCTGTGGAGTGCAAATTGATTGATGTTGGACTGTATTTGGCCCTTCTTCAAATTGGGGCCTGAAAGGAAGTGGCTATCCCTCCCTTCCACCCTGACTACCCCGCAATAACGTGGGCGCGAGAGGGCAAAGTGCTGATCAGAATGTTCTTAGACATCCCATTTTAACTAACTAACCCTAACTAAGTGCCAATCGTAAACAAGGTTTCAACAGTTAAAAATCAATTTGCCAGTAGAAGAAACAGAATGAAGTTAATTGATGCCACACAATTGATCCCCTCCATCTTGTTTTCAACCATCATTCGTTTTCTTGTCCTGTCTGGGGTGAAAAGAGATACAGGCTCATCACGACTGCATTCTTTCCATTTAGCTGAAGAGCAGCATGGCAGAAAAGGTAATCTATCACCAAAACTGTCTGTCCTTCTCTCTCACTATTTCAAACTGTGTTTCTCTTTCTCCTTCCTCCAGGCTGGAGTGGGCAGGCGTGCGGCTTTGGCCACAGGAAGCTGTGAATTCTTTGGAGAATGGAAGATGTCTTATGGGGAGACATGCTGGCCTCCACCCACCCACTCACCACCCCAAAATGACACCTGACCCCTTCGTGTGTTTATATCAGACCATGGAAGTGAGAAATAGTGATGAGTCACTCTGGCTGTGTGTTTACACTCCGGAGTCACGCAAGGAAGGAAATCAGCCACGGTCTGCTAAAAGTGGCGAGGTGAGAGAGAATAGCTGCAGTCCCCCAGCGCTGCAGTGATTTACCTCTCAGAGCCACAATATATTTCACGTCATCTGTGCTGCGAAGACTTTAGACCAACAGAAAACAGCAACATTAGCAGCGCTGTGGACTGTACTCTGATTGCCGCAAGGGCCAAAAGAAGAGGGGCGTTACTGAGGATAGGTGTTTGTGCATACATATACTGTGTATGTATTCAGTCTTATTAGATGCACAGTGTCAATCACATCCAGTAGCCTTCTAATCAAGGCAGGTAAAATGTCATATAATGAAAACCTGTATCTCCACAAATCCCAGGAAAAAATGTTACGCTTGAACTGTTTTCTGAAACCTTTTTTTCTTACCTACAAGGAGAGGATCCAATTGCTCAATTTAATGTAAAAATGTAAATCTCTAAAACTGGAGTAACAACTTTTTCACCCAACAGAAATGATATGTATCCTACCTATTCAGATTTTCTTTATTATAATTGATATACTTCGATTGATAACAAGATTTAAAAAAAAAAACAACAACAAGTAATCCAACAATTGAAGCCACTAACTAAACAACATGATTATGCAGCACTTGATATTTTGTCTGACATTTTGTGTGTCACATATATCCCAGGTTATTTTATATTTTATTTTATTTTAATTATCCTAATAGTGTATGTTGTGATGTAAAACATTTTTTATGAAAGCAAGCCAGCAATAATTACCCCTAATGATTCCAATGAAATCTGTGTTTGTGTAAAAGATTTCATAAAAATACCAAATACATCAAAGTTGATAGAAATCCCAAATCATAAGTAATTTTAATGGCTTAGACTGAAACAAAACAGACTTGTTTGATTTTGAACTGAAATCATATTAAAGAGATAGACGTGACATTTTTAGCACCTTCATCATCATTTTATATTGACTGATGTGCCTTACAGGTTAATGTATACTTTATGGATTCAAAAATACAATATTATAATGAGAATGTTCTCATTGTACTATAAAATGTGTTTATGATATATGTGTGATCTTAGAGTGCTGTATGAACAACACTGGGCACATATTGCTTTGTGCTCTAAAGGACTTTATGTGCAATGTACTGTAAGGTGTGTTTACTGTGGCTACGGCCAGTGTTTCAACCATAGTGTCATTGTTGTCCTCCTCACTGAGCCATTTTAGATTGCACAACTGTTGTTTTCAAGAGACAGCTGTAGTTACTGCAGTTGTGCTCTGTAAATAAAAGTGACACTTTATTTCTTTCCATCATTTCATTGGTG
The DNA here is from genome assembly GCF_010015445.1 of Perca fluviatilis. Classification (NCBI taxonomy): domain Eukaryota; kingdom Metazoa; phylum Chordata; class Actinopteri; order Perciformes; family Percidae; genus Perca; species Perca fluviatilis. The sequence continues at coordinate 28,108,323 of NC_053114.1, forward strand.
CAAGTAACTTCATTGCCGACTGTAGTGAGTATCCTGTTGCACACCCCCATACACACCGCCAAAATGAGAGAGTCAGCAGCTCTTATTTTGGCTGATCTCTCCTGAATTGTAAGTCCTGTCAGGGCCTTTGATTGATCGTTGTGTTTATCACCATATTATTAAGTAATCAGGCTTCACCACAGCTGGGCCTGAAGCTCCTTAATTCCAGCTAAAGCACACGGCTTCATGCTAATTAAAGGTTTGACGAAAGTGTTTATTTTTGTGAATTTCTACCAACAAAAAAAAAAATAGTTGTCTGTGTGTTGTTATGCGAGTGTGCTGATTGTAGCATTTGTATCCTCTCTGGAACATTTAGTACCAAACTTGTGTTTTTTTCTTCACCAGAAAGGTCATGCTTATTATATACAGTGGAGAGAAAACCATGCTGCATAAACTGCATGTACAGTGTAATCTGTCCTTTCAATACATAACATACTGTTTTGCATTACTGTGTAACCTGCAAATTGACAAATAAGGTATGTACAGTACACTACAGTATATCCGTATGAGAGGGTCAATCAGTCTATGTTCGGTGTATCAGCAGAGGTCCCTTCTCGCTTCGTTAATAGAGCCTGCAGCAGGCTGCGTTTGTGTATTCCTGAGGTAAACACAGTCATGGCAAAGTGGACATGCTGCTGAGTGTGTCCTGACTGGAGACAGAGACTGTGGCACTGTACTGACTGAGACACTGGCAGCTCTCTAGAGGCAGGGTTAATGTGATGAATGGCCATTTGGTAATGGGCCATGTATTAGGGTGAAATAGCTCTTTTAAAAGCCCGAGCTTGAGCCGTTGCTATGGGCAATTTGATTCAGGAATCAATCAGGTGGCAGATGTTTCATGTTGGATCAGTCAACTCTGTCTCGCTCTTTCTTTCAACCAAATGAAGGAGGAATTGCTTGAATGACTACACGTAGCAATCAAATTAAAGTGTAAATCCACGCAGTAAAAAACTTCAGTGATGTCATATTGTTTAAAAGAAATCTTAGGCAAAAACAACAGGCCAATTTTAGGAACTTTATTAAACTGTTAAACAAGTTGAAAATATTTTTTTGTGTGTTTCTTAAGTGCTCCAGTCTGTACAGGTACTGTATGTGCTTTTTGGTCAAACGTCAGCCTGTGAGGATGGTACTGCATCTGTACTGTAGTGCTAAGTTCTATCCATTTTAGTAATGAATGTACACAAGCTAGATTTCCAGTAACACAAATACCTAAGATTCAGATTTTGGATTTTCTATCCACAAAGTGAAATACATAATGTTTAAAGTGTACAGTTTTTTACGCTGAAAAGGTTTTCGATGTATTAATGTAATTATGAGGGTGTTATGTGCCATATTGCCTTTTACTATTCTACAGAATCCCCTTTCATTGTTATATGTTGCATGTGTGATGGTTTCTTTTGAAATGCTTTGAAATTACATTTTTCCTTTATTCATAATGTATTTCAAATTGTTGTGCCAATACAATTTCAGTAATAAAATGCTAGTCAGAATTGATGGTGGTGCCTGTTTATATTTATTCTGCCCTCATTTGAGCAGGATTCTTTGATCTCCTGCGTACTTGCTTGGCTTTTGCAGGTTTGTTAATATGTGGATACACACACACACACACACACACACACACACACAAATGACAGGACTTTGCTATTACATTGGACTTGTTGTGAATTGGTAAAAGTGAAGATGATGCTAAACAAGCTGACTAAACCTACATGGTAAATGGGCACAGATGCAAAGCACTGAATACTAAGTTTTTTTTAAATATATATTTACAATTTTTCATGCAAATTATTTTATGCTTGAAGCCATTTTGTTAGAGTTAAATTTAACCTCAAAGTCTTTGCCAAATTCAAGTCAAGAACCACTTAAGGACCTTATGATGAATTCCCTGTTTTTCTGTGGTGGTGTTGAGGCTCGTATGATAAACACAGCGAGGATACATTCAGCAATATTGAAGCTGTTGGTGGTCCTGTTGTTTACTTCAGTGTCATAAGTTTTCTCCAACAACCAAAGGGTTATGGATCACGCGTCATACTGTCTACGTATCTAAATAAGTAGCCACTACTACGCGAACATGATAATCAATAATGACCTGTGTCTGATATATGATGGTCTTAATGGCTGGAGCCCAGTTATCTCAGTTTGACCTGGGATATCTGCTTGGCTAAAAGTGGATTCACATTGATTTATCAGTTTTTCTGAGGAGGTCATGTGAACCAGAGGAGCTCAAGCATGCTTTAAAAAAAATCTCCATCTGAATTACCCCATATAGGAAAAGTAGAGCTGCTCAGTGTGTTTACACTTCTGTCTCTTATGGCAGGATTTGGAAATGTTATTGGTTTTGTACCACAGAGACGGAAATGCAATTAAAACTGAATTAAGGCAATGCAGCAGCGAACACTCAAACACGTCTTTTTTGTAAGGGGATAGGCTTCATTAGAGAATGTTTTAGCAAAGGGGGAAATAGTTAATCTTGCGTTAACACAGGAGCATCTGAAGCATTTATGTCAGGTTTGGATAGAAGTGGATTTTACTTCTTGCTTGTTATCACTTCTACCCTTAATATTTAACAGATAATGACAGATATGTAAGAGGTAAACTTTCATTGAATCCCTGGAGGCAATAATTAACCTGTGGATAACCAAAGGCAGTGATAATGGCATTTCTCCATGTCCAAACAGCCTTATCACAGGTGTTGGTAAGGACAGACAGATGGACAGTCAGACAGACAGCCACATGGTTCCACTTTGACGTCTGCTAATTCCAGGGAATCAATCCTAAATGACACCTATGGCATACACAGAGAGGATTTCCCTCTGATGCAGATTGGTCATGGTTTGCAGATGAAAGACAGTAAAATAAATAAAGCTGTGGCGAGCAGGCAGAGCCCTTCTGTCCGCACAGTACAACCATAATGGGATACATACTGACATGATGGAAGAAGTGGAGGCATGCTCCTGTTTTCACCACTGTTGCCATGGAAATGTTGATGAACTACTGCTGCTAGTCCTGAATATTTGTGTTGACGTTTGTTGTGAAAAATATTCAGATTTTTCCCTTTTATTTGAAAGGGTAATAGAAAGATACCTAAATAGTGGAATAACAGTGATTAGCAGAAAGCAGCTCTGTTCCTTGTCACCCACTCTGCTTGCTCGCCCATTGCTGCTGATACTGTTTTAATCCTAAAACATGTAATTAAATCTACTCAGCAGTATCAAATGGCTTTTTAACCTCCTCCAATCAATCTTTTCATCAGCTGCTGTGTCTGCAGTCGGCCTAGAGTAAGAATAGTAATGGTAAGACAATACTGGCTTGTCTCATCCTGGCTGAGAACTTGCATGATACTCCTACAAGTTAAACTGACCTCCTATTCCCCGCTGTGCCAGGGCAAATTCAACTTTGTATTGTGCAACATTGCAAGTGTGCTGGGAAGCTCTTCCAATTGTCTTTGCAGCTTCTTCATTTCATTTTTATTACTATGCAGGAAAATATTAAAAGTAACTGGTCTGACTCAGTTTAAACTGGTTTACAGCAGGTTCCTGTTCTGCAGCACATAAAATGCAGAATCACATTACCATGCAAAACAAACAAACAGAAACAACAAAACATGAACAGCTACACAGACATTGTTGAGTAGGCTTGCTTAAAGTCCCACTCCACTTCAAAATATGTTGTGCTTATTGTTATGTCACTTGGATGTTTGAGCTTCACTGTGCAGAACGATGTGTTCAAAGTTTGACACCTGAAAGCCAAAGTCTTTAAATCCATGAACTGTGTCAAGTGTCTCCGACTCACTTTAAATCTCAATTTAAGATGTGTACATAGAGCATGATTTGGTGACATCACAACTAGGTTCAAAACCAGTCATGGACCAATATGCACTTACACAAGTATGATGTGAAAACTTGAAGCTTCCAGTGCACATATAGTACTAAAAATGGACTTTTCAGTGAAGTAGGAAACATCTTGTGTCTAGCAGTCCAATTTTGGAAATAACAATATTTGCATACTCACAGATTCAATGAGGAAGACGGAGTAGATGCAATTGTCACTAGTTAATTGACAGACTATTTTCAGAATATAATTATTCCATGTCTTAAAAAGTGTCTAGAGGGGATCTTTACAATGAACAGTGACTCTTCACTCTTAAAAAGGTGGAAGCCTTTAGAGGCACACCGATGCACTTAAAATAGGGGCATTATCAAGGTTTTGTCACTGGTGCCACTGAGGTGATTTATTCAGATTCTGGTCGACTCCCGTCTGATGCACTTCAACAAATCACAGCCTGAGGTCTCTGCCTAACCCCACACACCACACTCATCTCTGTCTCCCTCTCTGACCCCCACACAGCTCACTCTGACTGGACAACACAGATATCACCCAGGGGCTGGTTTTTAAAGCTCAACTGACCAGGAGTCAAGCCGCCCTGTCCTCAAGGCTCTCTGCAACTGCATTAGGAAGCAAAGTCAAGCAATATTTTGGGCAAATAATGTAAAATAAACAAGTAAAATAAAATCGCTAAAACTGTAGCTTGTATGTGTTCAATCCTCACATACAGAGCATTTCCAGTTACTCATTACACTTCTCAAGGAGCAAAAACTGTTTTCCAGCACAAAACTATTTTCCAGCACACTCATCTCTTTATGTACAACTAATACCTGTTTGCTGAGTAGAGCTGTGAGTTTTTGTAATGATTAAGGGGTCTTTGACCACCAGCAGTGCCGTGTGACCTGGGGGCTCAGGGTGATAAGACCTCTATAACTCTACTTTATCCCCCTGCTCATTATCAACCTCAATCCCAGATCTGCCCTGAGCCCTCTGGCTGCAGCAAGGCACCTTCCATCGCCCTCTGCAGCCTGAAGATTACTGGGGAGACACACAGGCTCAGTTTGTCTAACCCCAAACACTTGACAGCTTCTTTCTGTGGGAGGCAGGGTCAAACATTTTGTAGTACTCAACTGCAAAGGAAGAAGTGTTTTTTTTATGTAATTGGCAAAGGGATAATTTGTGAAGATAATTAAAAATGTCACATTTATATCATTGGGTGGTATTTTATTTAAATTGTGGCTTTAAACTTAAACTTCATGTCCACTTTTATGACATGGAGTATAGAGTAAGTTTATTTGTTTCTCTGTACTTCACATCTGTTTGTTGTCCTGATGTGGTAAACCCTGCCCATCTATTCTCATCATGATGCCAAACATTATGTATTAGTATTTCACTCAGAGATACCCGTGAGCAAATCTTTAAAATCAGTTCAGCCATCATTTGTTTCGTGAGAGGTTGAATCATTTTCAGAGCCACAGGTCTGGACTGACGCCTGACCAACAACGGGGCTGTCAGGTTGCTGGCCAGGCAGCTGCTCTCCCCAAATTTGCCTTTTTGAAGGGAAACATATAGCAGTCAGTAGCTGAGGCCAATGAGATGTGTTAATAAATGAATATGAGAACCTTTTCTTTTAACCTCATGCTGTTATTCCTGGCCCTCTGTAACTGCCGCACAGCCACGTATTTTTCATCACATTCTTTGAGTGGCAAAACACTGTACTGTTTTCATTTGTTTAACTTTCATGTTGCTGTGAGAGGGTTTTTATGAAGTGAACCGCCATCCCATCAGTGGCACATGATTGATGTATTTAACATTAACCAAAGAAGCATTATATAGCACTTTTCCAAATGAAATACTATGTGAAATAAATGTGTTATTTGAATTGTATAGTATAGTAATTTGCATCCTAAATGAAATGGTGTTTTGTGCTGGAGTATCATTCTGTTTTTCAAAGTCACTGATATTCAAGGCTCATATCATTTTGTTCTCTCCAAGAACTGTGTGGCTGTTTGGTCTGCCTGAGCATTTCCCTCAGCTATTCAGCTGTTTGTTTATGCATCTGTGTTTATGCATATGTGAAGCGAGTGTTCATGTCAGCATGCATTTGTGTGTGTATGCTTGTGTCTGGGTTTTATGTGCGGTGTGAGGGGTATGACGATGGACATGACAAAAGCTAATGAAGTTGAGTTCAACAGTCACTTGCATACTCTCAACCTGATAACCAGACCAACATTTATGAATCTGACAACGAGGAGAATATAATCTGATTATATTAGATCTCACCAAAACAGTAAGAAAATATTATAAAAAAAAGTATTTGTTATGCTATGAAATATGTTATCTTATGATATTTGTTTGGTGAAAAAATCTCAATATGAATTTATTCATGTAGATATACACTCACCTAAAGGATTATTAGGAACACCTGTTCAATTTCACGTTAATTAAATTATCTAAAAAACCAATCACACGACAGCTGCTTCAATGCATTTAGGGGTGTGGTCCAGGTCTAGACAAATCTCCTGAACTCCAAACTGAATGTCAGAATGGGAAAGAAAGCTGATCTAAGCAACTTTGAGCGTGGCATGGTTGTTGGTGCCAGATGGACTGGTGGGATTTTCACGCACAACCATTTCTAGGGTTTACAAAGAATGGTCTGAAAAAGGAAAAACATCCAGGATGCTGCAGTCCTGGGGGGCGAAAATGCCTTGTTGATGCTAGAGGTCAGAGGAGAATGGGCCGACTGATTCCAGCTGATAGAAGATCAACTTTGACTCAAATAACCACTCGTTACAACCGAGGTATGCAGCAAAGCATTTGTGAAGCCACAACATGAACAACCTTGAGGCAGATGGGCTACACCAGCAGAAGACCCCACCGGGTACCACTCCTCTCCACTAAAAATAGGAAAATGAGTCTACAATTTGCATGAGCTCACCAAAATTGGACAGTTGAAGACTAGAAAAATGTTGCCTGGTCTGATGAGTCTCAATTTCTGTTGAGACATTCAGATGGTAGAGTCAGAATTTGGCGTAAACAGAATGAGAACATGGATCCGTCATGCCTTGTTACCACTGGGCAGGCTGGTGGTAGTGATGGTGTAATGGTGTTGGGGATCCCTTTCACCTTCAGAACTGCCTTAATTCTTTGTGTCATTGATTCAACAAGGTGCTGGAAGCATTCTTTAGAAATGTTGGCCTATATTGATAGGACAGGGTCAAACACAGATGGTATTAGTATGGTGTTCCTAATAATCCTTTAGGTGAGTGTACATTGAATAAGTTTTTAAAAACATTTAGAGGAACAAAGAAACAAAATATTTCGACAGCCTTACTGTCAAATCACAAGACTAAATGTAGGTTGTATTCGATTTGAGAACCTCAGAGCCATGCTACAACAATATAAAAAAACTTTGATTATTTGAATCGTGAAAGTGGAATAAATAGACTCACTGTTGTTAATAACACCGTTGCTCAGTCTCATGCTGCGATTATATTACAGTTTGCAGTTATATTTATGAGGAGACAGTGTCAGTCTATCTGTCAAGAGAGACATGTAATTGGAGGAGGCTTACTAGAAAGAGCTTGGCAGGCTCTGCAGAGCAAAGTAAAACCCTGGACAATATTCCCGCTTCATGACTGAAAATCAATAACCTAGACCCCGGTGGTGAACGCACGCGAGACAGACCCCACACAGTGGTGAGCTTTTCCCCATCCACTCCCCCTCACACCCCTCGATCTTCCCTTCCTCTAAATTACGCCAGAAACTCCAAACTCAGCTCTGTTTGTCGAATGTTGGGTAAAACACCCTCAATATCTGTCTCTTCTTTCCTGATTTTTTAATTTCCCAGTTTATGTCTTTCTCTTCTCATTTACCTCTCTCTTCAGCAAGCTGGGTTGCAGAACACCAGTAAAGGATATTGGGAAATAGCTGTAAAATGATTCATCATCTGGCTGACCTTTTCCACATGCATGCATTTTTGTGCCTGCGAGTGCATATGTAAGAGAGAAAAATTTCTTGTTTTAATTTCTCAATTGGCTCTCAACCAGGGGTCAAAGGTTGGCTTAGCACAACAGCTTTGACAAGATAAGCACCTGTTTCTCTGCTGGTATAGGCCAGAGTTATCCTATTACCCTCAATGTGTAAACCTCTCAAAGGACTTGTACACACATGCATAAATACTGATGTAAATATGGGAAAACACCAGCGCTGCTCTCTCAGGGAAAACACTAACACTGTCATCACCTTCCACTCCTGTAACTTCAGAGATATTCACATCCAGTATTACCTGACTACAAACTCCTCATCAAGATCTTTGTTTTGAGCTGCGTTTGATGCTTTGTTTACCTCGTTAGTAGAAAATCTGTAATTGAACGTTTCAGGATGCTCATTACACTTCACAAGTTAAGAGAAGATGCTTTATATAAAAGGTGCTGGCATGGATACTTCTGTGGGTTGGCATTGCTGTATTTTTAGACAGTAAATAGGCACAAAGAAACCACCTTTCTTTGCCACATTTTGGCACCCATAATTTGGCCCACCCCTTGTTTATATTCCCTAGGGCATGCCTGATCTCTTTGTTTTCCTGCTGGTGAAAGATGAGGGGGTCACTCGTAACTGGACGGAATCACAGAGGCTTAAAAACAGAGATATCCTCCTACATCAACAGTATATTCCATTCCCTCCATGTTAATTCATCATAGTGAGGCAGGAATAGCTTCATTAAGTTAACGATGGAGCTAATCAGACAGTACCAGCTGCTGCATGTGGAACAGTATGCCCTTGGCTCTGAGCAGTACAGCTAGTTGGTGTGAATGATTTAAGTTTCTGTCGAAACAGCAGCACACATACTGGAGCGAATGATATCAAGTCTGTCTATTTTCTAGGGTGCTCTGAAGCCTCATTAGACCAGGGTTGGCTTGTGATGGCATGCTATATTTTCACACTTATGAGGTGAGGTTGGCCAAAACCCCAAAGCCCCAAAGCCCAAAGACAGAGCGAGGTACAGTCTGCTGAGGTGAAACTTGTCGACATGCTGCAGTGAAGACAGGCAGTCATTAAAGTGTCAGGAAGATGTCAGAGCTCTCCCTCTCTCTTTCTCACACCATGGATTTTCCTCTTCTCCAAGTCACGTTGCTGTTTTGATAGAAACCAATCATTAGGCGCAACAAGTTTCCTGAGATGAAATCGTAGCTTGAAGTAGTCGTTATCTATGTTGTAAACATCTTCCTCCATTTCTCTGTCAGTACTCCCATGCAGTGAATAAAGGAGTTTCCTTATGTGATGTGTCTGTTTTCTTTTTCATTTCCACTCCTAAGTCGCTTTCTCTAATTATTTTGAATGTGCTGTGCTCTTTTGCAGAGACTGTGCGTAAGTTGCTACTGAGCCAATGGTCACTGTGTGTGGTACACAGCCAAAGAGCAACTGTGTGTATCTGACAGGCAGCACTGTTAATCCATACATGAGTAAGGGGTCACATTGCTCCAGACTGTGTGTGTTTTGTGCGAGGGGGTTGTGCACTGTACTTGCCATTTTGTGTTTGCATGTGTGTGTCTCCCCTCACCATTCGTTATTAATTAGGCTTGCATGATCAAACGCAGTGAATGTGAAACCGTACAGGGACCAGAGGAAGCCGTCACGAAAGCGATCTTGGCGTTGTGTGTGTGTGTGTGTGTGTGTGTGTGTGTGTGTGTGTGTGTGTATGTGTGTGTGTGTGTGTGTGTGTTTGTGTGTGAGCACCGTTGCTCCTAGCCTGGCTGGAATGCTTTTCTGGATGCTGTGGCCTTTCACTAAGCCTGGACTTTCTGCTGTATTAATCACCCTCTGCAAGGTCTGATTTCTTGGCCTCGCGCGCTGAATGTGAGGCACCCGACACTGCTCTTTGCGCTGCCCATGAACATCGAGTCAGCATGGCTTCCCACAGCATGTGGTTTTAGATGTGTGTGAATGCACAAGAAGGAAACTAGAGAGATTTGACATGTGTATGGTTAAGGGAGAGAGTGGAGGAGGTGGATGTGTGTGTGTGTGTGTGTGTGTGTGTGTGTGTGTGTGTGTGTGTGTGTGTGTGTGTGTGTGTGTGTGTGTGTGTGTGTGTGTGTGTGTGTGTGTGTGTGTGTTGGTTTCATGCATCTGTGTGCTACAGCCCAAAACTGGTAAACCTGATAAGAAGGGTCGGTCCAAATGAATGGGGGTCAACACTGGAGTGCTGTAGTAGGGATCCAGTGTGGGTTGGAGAGGCAGTCAGGGGCATGGGGGTCCCAGAGATCACAGAGTCACACAGACAGGGTGTGTAGCCTTACATTGTTCTGAGGCGGCCCAGCCGTATGAATGACGATGTGTCAAACACTTTCTCACAATTGTCTGTAAGAATGTGTGCGCTCATGAATTTTATGCTCATGTATGTTACAGTGTTACCCCTCAAAGCCCTGGCCTGACGAAAGATACTGTTTATATGTTGATGAAGTATAGAATTATGGAAATAGGGGGCTTATTAAAATGATAATGTAAACTTAAAAATAAATATGTAATTCCAGAGAACTGCCAGGAAATGTCATTAAACTTAACTTAAACCTAAACCATTTACATTAAAAGACAAGGAAGAAAGATAGTACTTCATTCTTCACGTTTGCAATCTATTTACTTAAAAGTGTCATCCTGTTTCTTCATATTGTTCGCTGTACTGATTCTAAACTGTTCTAATTTGTGATATGGGCTTGATTAATTGTAAAGTTATAGTTTAGACTGATCAGGCCTCAGTCTGTTTTTACTGCCTCTTCTGTACAGCTCATGAGGCTGCAGGGAGCAGGGATGCAAGCATAGTGTGTGAGTGTACTGTCACACCACTGTTTCTTCTTCGGAGAGTGGATGACTGACCATGTGCATAATGTCAATTATCACACTGACATGACTTTTGCTCATTCCTTCTCATTCCTTCTCACATTGTGCAACATCAAGTAAGAAACAAGCTGTTTCTTAAGTTCTGCAATTTCTTTATGTCATCCACTGACAGTACCTAAATTCAACTACTGTAAATAATACCATTTGACCACAATCTAGACAGGATTCAGCACTTATTAGCTTGACTTTAGAGAACCAAATGTTTCCTCAGCATCATACTATCATTAAGAGTGGCAGCTGGTTTTTCACGAGATAAGTGAACCCTGACTGTGTTAGCTTGACCTTTGATTTTTTTAGTGTTCCTGCTAAAAACAATGAAGTATTATCCATTCAACTAGCTAACAATATTTCAGGGAATTGTAAAACGTTGGGAGTCCTTTTCTTTTGTATGCATCAGGCAAGATAGACTGAGTGGAAATACTGTGAAACCAGATGTAATTCTGTAATTCTCTAACTCTGTGTGATGTTAGCTCTGGGTTGGCAGTGCCAGTTTAATGACCTAGAGCTCCCCAGTCTTAAGCCCAAAATATTTTGCCTTTAAACCCCTGTCTCTCTCACATAGAGCCTTTTGCTTGAGTGCTCTTGTTACTGCGGGGAATATGTCAGTGTGACGCAGCACTGGTTTGTCTTGGCGGCCACTAAGCTGCTATGGGGTACAGATGTTAACGATCTGTGTGTGTTTCCCAATTAAAGCATTAATCCAAATCAACCCAAATGATCGCACACAGCGTAACAACGACCAGGGAGGCCCCTTTTACTCTCTTTCTACGTCTCTTTCCTGCTCTCCCTCTCTGTCCTCCCTTTCTTTCTTCTTAAATGTCTATCTTTTCTCACCCTGTGGCCTCTTTAATTGTCTCCATCACCTCTTCAGTTCATCAGTGTAATCCACCTCTCTCCTCCCTCCTTCCTTTCCCCCCTGTGATTACTCACCCTGCATTCCTTCAGCATGCATCAAAGCAGCCAATGCTAAATGTGGAAAAAGTGAATGTGGAGAAAAGGAAGACAATAGCGCAATGAGGCTCCACTCTGTCGACCATTTCAGTTTTCCACTATTTTCTAAGTTTCAAATGTGTTTTCTTCTCTGCAACAGCTACATTATACTGTATATCACACGACTATAGGAGGCATATAATTTAACACAATGACAGATTTCAAGCTTCTCAATGAAAGCCTTTAATTCAGAGGGATAACATGACTTTTAAGGGCATTGCAAACTCTCACGGTAATGTCTGGTGCAAACGCATACGCACACCGACCGTCCACCCACCCACCCACCCACCAACTGATGTGCACTCTCACACATGTTCAGGTCCCAAACATCCTGCTGCAGCTTACACTAACTCATCATGTGTACAAACAAATGTCTTGAGGAGGCAGGACACACTTCGGAGAATAACACCCACCTGCGCAGGTCAAACAGTTCACAAGTTAGTGGCCTCACAGAAATGTTTGCACCCCGAACACTTGCACATTCATGACCTATCGCTTATTTAAATCCCTTTCGCTTGCACACACACACACACACACACACACACACACACACACACACACACACACACACACACACACACACACACACACACACACACACACACACACACACACACACACACACACACACACACACACAGCAAAGATTCTCCACTGGCACATTAAACACATACTACACACCCACTTCAAACTTGTTTCTGAATGTATTCACAGAGCCAAGCAGGCTTAACAATGGCCAGATATAGAGAAATTCTGAGTAAACAATATTTCTGAGTCAAAATATGGCTTCAAGCAGGCAGGGGATGAGCTCCATCTGGAGAAGCTAATGCCAGATATGCGTGTGTGTGTGTGTGTGTGTGTGTGTGTGTGTGTGTGTGTGTGTGTGTGTGTGTGTGTGTGTGTGTGTGTGTGTGTGTGTGAGAGAGAGAGCATGCTCATGTACAATGGCAGTACTGAAGATGAAGATGTCAATGTCCTTGTGTATGTGTGTGTATTGCAGGGCGTCTGCATGTGTGTGTTCCCCTGTCCTCCAAACACAGTTAACAGTAGCCTGCTGTCATAACACCCTGCCATTCTACAATGAAGGCCGCTGTTCATTCTAAACAGGCAGAGAGAAGGAGAGGGAGAGAGAGTGAGAAATGCTGGAGAAACAAGGAGGGACAAGGAGGCTGAGGGCGCAGCGGCTGTGTGGTGAGAGACACAATGAGAGAGTGAATGGGAAAATGGTATTAGATAAGTAAGCAGTGAGATACTGAGCGTGTGTAAAAACCAGGCTGATTATTCTATTGTGAGCAGGAGGCAGATTACTGAACAGTGCCAACAGGAAGTTCAACACATGGTAGAGGCTGACAAAAATGTCAATACACTCTCTAAGGTCATAAAGCATCTGTGTGCATCTCATGCAAGTAAGTTTCTTTATGCATCAATGTCTGTGTCTACAGTATGTGTTTTGTGTGTGTGTGTGTGTGTGTGTGTGTGTGTGTGTGTGTGTGTGTGTGTGTGTGTGTGTGTGTGTGTGTGTGTTTGTTTGTTTGTTTGTGTGTTTGCCTGGCACATAATCAAATGATCATCAGCGTACACACATTGTTTTTAGAGAAAGGTCTAACTAATATATTCACACATGACCTTGAAACAAAAGTTTTAACACAGAATAAATGCAGATATTGAAATGTTTTAATGTTTATTATACAAAAATAAAGCTGCTAGGACAGCACTTCAATATGATAGTTTATAGCCACACAACAGACATTTTGGGCAGCACCCTTCTTCAGCGTGTCCACAGGCAATTACAAACAATACTCTTTCTAAGTATAGCTTTCTAAGTATCTACGCAAGTTGAGAGCAGCCAGTCCTAATTTTTATAATACAAAAACTAATTTGTGTTTAAAAACAGGACACAAAAGTACTTGGTCTCTGATGGTGGAGAATTTTTTTAATTTTCTTTGATGCTGACTCACAATTACACGCAACCTAAACAGTGAAAACGGTGGAACAAAGACTCGCACACAGGCCTTCAGTTGGGGGGTCTAGTGTAAACAACAATGACATGCTTTTTATTTTCCTCTCTTCCAGTGCTCAGTAAAACAGCTTTTACGCTTGCACTTTCTTTCCATTTCTCCTCTTTTCAACAAGTACGAGGAAGAGGATATATAAAAAGGCTTGTTATCCACATTTCACTGTATAATAATAATAACAGATTCTAATTATTTTTGTAGAAGAATATAAACAGCTTTTCTTTTAAACTTTAAGTTCAATCTTTTTCCACCTGTTCTCCAATCTTTTAATTTACTTAATTGACCAAATGTTTATAAAACATCTAAGCTAATGTACAGAATGCAGAAGAAATCTCAAAATGATGTCTCTCTGATATTTGTTTTCTGAGCCCACACAAAATCATGTGCAAAATGAAAACAGCTTCTGCCAAAGAGAGAGTAGAAAAATATAAATAACAACAAAAAATGACATTTTCAAATTAAATAAAATCGTCGTCTGTCTTGGTTAATTTCTTCAAGATTTTTGAAGTAGCCTTTTATTAATTTTAGATTAGAGAAAGGGAGTTTTGCCCAAAATGAACACTACTAAGCTCTCTCCCCACACAGCCTTTAATTCTCTGTATTCCCGTAAACCTTAAATTAAATCCGTCAAAATTACAGAACAACTGTAAAAAAGGGGATTTTTTTACTAGATTGCTACACCAACTAAATCCACTGAAATTACAGAACAACTATGGAAAACATTTCAGGTTCCCCTTTTGAAAATTCAGGGAATAACCTTTGATATTTCTAATATGTTTTATGCATATTTCATATTTAAGCATCTTTTTAAATTTACCAAATTAGCCTTGTGCCCATTTTATCTGACAACCTCTAATTGCATATATAAACTTCATATGTGCCCCTCAGAAACTGTGTGAGGTAGTTTAAGTCTATTGTCGCTCTCGTCCTCTCTTACCCCATCACTGTGGTGCTCTGCTGGATTACAGGGTTGAGATTGCCACCTAATAACAGGGTGCACCATGAGTTCTACTCCAGACCCATTTTGTGGACAGATACCTGATACCTTAAATCATCCTATCATTCTCATCTAAGATGCATGGCTCTAATTAGTTGTAAATATAGGAGATTGTTTCTCTCCTCCAAATTTTGCACATGGCAATCTCTCATTTTGAATTGAGCTAGAGAATCAAAACACATTGTGAAAAGTACATCATTTATAAAGAGAAATCAATTAAAATGATCAGTGTTTAATATTGATTAAAGTGCAACCTGCTCAGTAAACATGGTTATGGATCCCAGAAGTATGATTTTTTTCTCTTTCTCTGGTCAGGCTGAACTTGGCAGCAGTATCGGTGGACATTTTTCTCTGTCAGGCCACAGGAGTCCGTACAGCAGAGCCAGCTGCCGAGGCTCACAGCCTGGCCTCTAATTAAAACAGTGGAAAATGAGATAACTCCACAGATCCATCATGGCCGCCATTGGCTGTCAGAGAGCTCGGGGGCTGCCACCCACCGTATGTTTACACCAGGGCCACTCGGCCTCTCTGCTCTCGGGGTGTTTTTAGAGTCCCGGCCTGATTTCTCTAATGGGCCGAGAGGTTTTTTTAGCCTCCATCCTCCCTTGCTTTGCTACAAACCTCTCTCCACACCCACCCCTCCTTCAAGTGTTCCTGATGGGGTTGACAGAGGCTTGGAGTGGCTGGACACCCCCCTCCATCTCCACCTCCCATATTTCCCACCCACTCTGCCTCGTTAGCCCTTCATTTATTAGGCCTTAATGGAAGCTGGGAGTGCTGTGATGTCATGCACTGGTGCATAGAGAGGACAGCTTTTCTCTGTTTTTTCCTTCTTCTTCCCTCATCCTTTAGCTGCGCCTCAGATTCTTTATTTATATCTAACAATTTTCCATTTCGCCTGCTTTCAGCATCCTTTTTGTTTGTGTTATTTTTTCTTTTTGTCTTGAACTCCTTTATTCTTAACTCAGGTGTTCACCAAGACTTTGCACAGAAGAGAGCAAGGCCAGTCTGGCAGATCTGTTGCAAGGTCGTGAACAGAGTGTGAGGGAGGGCACAGATGTCTGCAGCACGCCGGTCAGCAATTTATTTATGGGCAAAGACTTGGAACATGGCTTACTATTTTGTGCTAAAATACCTATTTTGACAGCTGCCATTTAAAAGAGAATAAAGCTGCCGCTGTGATTAGAGTTAGGCAAAAGCTGTCTTCATTCTTGCTGAATAATGGCAGAGTGTTAGCAGATCTCCTTCAACCTCTCATGCCAGCCTCACTAATGATCCTGAGGCCTCTTCCACAGCTTTTGCCAACACACTGCAGAGGAATCCAGCTACCAGCTCTGTTTCCCTTCCAAAGGCAGAGAACAGCAGCCTTTTGCACTGGAAGGAATGTGGAGGTAGAGTTGAAGAACTAGTCACAGCTGGAGAAATGTTAGCACCCTGTTAGCACCTTGAAATGTCAATTGTTTAAAAATAATCCACAAATTAGCTTTTCTAATGCAGTCTTGACAGCAGAAATGTTTTCTCTGTTACTGAGATTTTAATGATTTAACAGTTTAATAAAATGCCCCATATATCCGATGACAGGTATCTCCAAAATGTATAAATTACATGACTGATGTGTTGCCTTTTATGACATACAGCTGTTGATAGTTGTAAAATAACATCTCTTACTGATCCTGAACAATACATTTTTTATCCATGGATTAGGATTTTAGATCATGGTTAATATCCAACATTACTTTACAGATTTTACTGATCATGACACAAATAACACAAATGGATGCTGGGAAGATGAGCAACATGTATGTTTGTGAGTGTGTGTGTGTGTGGTGTTTAATAGACCACCCAGTGGCAAAGCTCATTAGTTTCGGCAAAACATCACTTCTTGTTTCAGGCTTAATATCATTAGATAAACCCCATTGATCAAGCCACTGTGAATGCAGCTAAGCTGATGACAAAGACCACAAGTGTGATACTTTGTCCTGTAACTAGATCTGTGTTTTTGTTCTCATTTCAGAGGCGTGTGCAGCCAGCTTGGTCAGCGGCATGTGCCTCATTTAGAAATCAAGCAGGGACCATTATAACACAACCCTCTCTCTCTCGGTAGTAGCTAACACGTTTTCAGACGTCAACAGATGTCAAATTACTCCACAATTAGCCCAATGGGCCTCCTTGCACGACTGCATTGTCTGCTTTTGCTAAAAGAGGGCTTTGGTAGATTGGGCTTTTGATTTTTATAAGATGACAAGTCATCCATCACGCTGAGCACTCTCTCCCCGCTCTCCTGCTTCCGTGCTCACTTGTGTCTCTCTCTCTCTCTTTTTTTTTTTTTTTTTTTTTTTTTTTTTTTTTTTTTTTTTTTTTTTTTTTTTTTTTTTCTTTCTTCTCCACCAAAGGCTTTCTCCCCACTCCCTTTCTCTTCCCCTGACCTCACTCTGTACTTACTTGCTCTTTTTCTGCCCCTCTGACTCTTTGTCCCCTCCCTCCTGTCACTCTCAGTCATGATGAAAAAAGGTCAGTGTGAGAGTCGGCCGAGAGAAAGAACAGGAGAGTAAACAGGGGAGAGAGATCAAGAGCGTTTTACACCCGGTATAAATATTTGCAGAAATGTGGCTGGAACACGTGGAACACACATGAAGAAAAAGAGAGAGGGGAGAACATTGCTGCAGTCAGATTTCTGCACACATGCACAAGACACACATGCAGGCATGCACATATACACAAACCTACAAAGTCTTTCTTAAATCTTGCTCTATTGATTGCATTTGGGCTGGTAGAGTGGTGCAGTGAGTGGAGAGACCACCCTTCAGCCAAAGGGCTTCTTGTGCAAACCCTCATGTCAGTAATAATATGCTCTGCTGTTGTGTCCTTGACTACAGTATCGGATCCCTCCAGTTCCAGCTGACCATGTGCTCTATATAAAAACTTCCCATGTGCATATCACTTCCGCTCCAATGATTATTACTAAGAGTCAGAATATAATATTAGCAGGGCTCATGTGAAATTACACATGGATGGTGTGACCTGCAGACATGTTGAAGAGGTTCAACTCCCTCGCTGTCGTCGACTCCCTGCCAGACTCATGTCAGCTGACTGAATGCTGAGCATGAGTCGCACACAGCTGGTTTCAGTCTTAACACCTCCCCTGTAATTACTGATAAACATACAAACACCCAGTGATGCCACTGAGCGTCCTGGCTGTGATGGATGGACAGGTGTGGAGACGCTGTCACCGAGAGTGTGATAGCTAATATGGAGCAGCCGGGTGCTGACAGAGAGATAAGTCTCTGTCTGTGAATGACACAATCAGACCTGATCTTCCATGTTACAAAGAGTGAGATGAAAAGGTAAAGAAATGAGCCGGTTTATTTGTGTAAGAGGATGGACATTTTGGTAAAATTGCATCGAGGGATTCACAGAAGTTGGAGTAAAAGGAAATGATAAAGAGGTAAAACCTCTGTGTTTGTGATACAGAGAAATGGAAAATAGTCTAAATTGATTATAAAGTGCTTTTGCTTAATAAAAAAAATTAGAATGAATTGCAATTAAAAGCAGGAACGATCATTACGGCAAGGGTTTGTGTTTGTAGAAATACATTTAAGTGATGGATAATTGAGATGTGGCTCCTTGGACATCTCCTGCTACATTGTACTCTGTAGCTGCGATGCTGAAGAAAGCAGAACACTACTGCTGCCTTAAAAGGAGGGAAACATCCTGCAGACACAGAGACACGGACGTGACAAGAGATGGTAGCTTTCCATGCTGTACTCTCCACTGCATTCACCACAGTCAGATTCTCTCAATCCAACCTCATCTGTATTTCTCTGACTCTCTCCATCTGTGTTTGGAAGGTAGACTCATGCAGACCTCTTGATTGGCCTCGAGGTATGAAAAGTAGAGCAATGTTCTCTGTTCCCAATTCATACTATGGAGGGTGGCTTATGATATGTCCTGTATTATGAAACCTTTAATGCACTATTCAAATATCTTTGCTTGTTTATCTTTTATTTCCAGGATTTCTCAGATACAAAATCAAAAGGTTGAAGAGACTCCCTTCAAGGTTAAATGTGCACTGCCACCTAGGATACAAAGATTCTTTGAACTGATTTGTCGCCTTGACTGGAGACTGCAGCTCAGCAGCTTGTCATTGGCTGAGGGAGGAGTCAATAAAACATTTCAGACATCCCTCAAAACTTTAATCAAACCACAAACTGTGTGCTATCAAATGGCTTGTGACAAAGCACGGGAACTATGGAATTTACCAAAAAATGGATTACAAAATATGTCAGCATTTCAGTCCAGCAAAAAATAAATAAAGAGCAACTTTACAATCTAGATTATGTGTATTAAACAAACAAACATTTTTACATAATTACCAGTGGAGTTAACTTACTGAACCTTTGAGCCACTACATCCCGTCATTTATTATCTCTGTAAAAGGAGGGTTAAAAGGCCATCAGCAGCCTGTGCCTCCTCCCAGTTCAGTACACTGTAACCTCCAGGCCACTCGTAAGAGGCTTCAAATGCCCTCTCCTGCACAGGGTAATTGAGTGGTGAACAGATAAGGAAACTAGCTGGGCTGATCTGCTGGTATGAGCAGGGAGGGGAACAGGGGGTCCCAAGAGCATCAGGGTCATTTGGCTGCTCTCTCTGGATTGGCAGAGGAATGTCAGATGCAACACGGAGAATTGTTTAGACCTAAAGAAGAAGAAGGGTCATTCTGGTAAACTGAAATGAAAATACCGTAGGCCTACTGTGTCTAAATGGTATCATAATTTATTTAATATTTTGAGAAATACGCTTATTCTCTTTCTTGCTGAGAGTTAAATGAGAAGTTTGACACCACTGTAGTGTTTGGATGCTAAATATGAAGCTTCAGCCAGTTAGCTTAGCTGAGCACAAATACTGGAAACAGGGGGAAACAGCTAGCCTGACTCTGTCCAAAATTAAGAAAATGTGCCTAAACTTGTACAGATTTAACAAAAAAGAAATTACGTGTTGATTGGTGAGCTTTACAGGGGCTGGTAGGCAAATTTGGTTGCCTTTGGACAGAGCTAGGCTAGGTATTTTCACTTGGTTCCAGCTAAGCTAAGCTAACCAGCAGCTTGCAGTAGCTTATTTACTGTATTTATTTTTGACTGTACAGATGAGAGTGATACTGAAATACTCATCTAACTCTCAGCAAAGAGTGAATAAGCACATTTGCCTACTACTCGTTTAAAAAAAACTTTAAACAAATAACATGACAGACAAATGACATGAAATACAAAATACAAAAATACAAATAGCTGCAGTTCATTTCACTTTTGTGATGGTCATACTATGAAATAATCAGTAAGTTGCATCTCTCTCTGTGTCTCTCTCTCTAAGTGCTACACAGTGCTGAGCTCTTGCTGTCATTTCCAGCTGCTCTCTCTATCAGCTGTCATCACTTCTACAATACCAACGCTGCCAATTAAATCTCTGCATCCCCATGCTACTACTATTCAAGAGCTGCAGCTCTATGTTTTTGTGTACTATTCTTGGGAGCTACATCAGCGGTGTTCAAGGCTGTGACGTCACCTCAGAGGCAGCTGTTTTTGTTCTATGTCCTCCTTGCATCCATTCTCATGGCCAGGCAGAGTGCTGAGTAATAGCTCATGCTGAGGGACTTTTAATATTCTTCTTACTTGTTAAATAGTACATTGTCTGACTACATCTTCTACTTCCTACTGTCCTGTTCTAAAAATATTTGAGTTTGAGAATCTCACGTTGGATGCTTTTCATCTCTCTCATTTATTGGTGCAAAAATACTTTCTTTTTTATTGAGCCTGGTTCCAGACATCTAAATCTCCCCACATCACAGATTTGTTTTTGTGAATTAAGTGAAACAAAATTGCATTTCAGTCAGACTATCAGGCTATTTCTTTCTCCAGTATCACAAGCACAATTTCAGCATGATCCATGCCCAAACTGGCATGTAAATGACAAGCCATCACAGATTGATTATGTAATGAGTTTGAGGTGTGTTCAGGATTATGTTGTGCTGCAGTCACCCGAGTGAGATTAGAAGGAGGAGGGGGGTAATGAACCCTGGGGTCCTGTGCTGGCCCAGTAATGGCCCAGTTTTATCATCCTACGACTTCCTGTAGCCTCCTCTCCTGGGAAGGCCTGCTGGAGCTCTGCTGGAATCCCTCTGATAAAAACCCTGGCTAATGTTCACATGCTGCTGGGAACAAGAGCAAGAGACAAAGAGAAAAAGAGACAGAGAGGGAGAGAGAGAGAGAGAAAGAGAGAAGAAACAGTGATAGGAAAGAAAAAGAAAAAGTAAGAGAAGACAAATGTCATCTCAGAAAGTAGATTGGTAGATTCCTCTCAGAAAGAATCTACCATACTGTTGGTTATACCTCTTCACATGCTCACAATGATGTGATAAAAGTGCAGTGTCACATGTGGGTAGCTGGAAGACATTGGAAAAGAGACCAGAATGTAAGAGTGAGCAGATGATGGGAGGGAAGATTGTTATTTTGGTGTTTTTGGCCCCACATGAGAGTAAGTCCAGTCAGAGGATAGGCATGCTGGACACCAGGCATGAAAAACCATGGGAGCAAGGCGCAGGAAGAATAGCAATACTGATCACACAGCCCCAGATGATCCCAGGGTACCACACTGGCTTCCTGTGTTGGGAAACAAACTGACAAAGAGATATAGAAATGAGTAAGACGTGAAGTAAAAGGTACAATAAAGGGTAATTAGGTGAGAAATGTATCAGTGGTAATCAAGCTGAAAGAACAGAGAACACACTGGAGATCTCAGTAAGAAAGCGGAAAGACACTTAAGATAAACTGATAAGCACTCTGCGGGACATGCAGAGCTTTGTATGTATGTGTATGTGTGTTATGAGGGACCTTTCACTGACAAAGTTGAAAAAGTCACTAGTATATCACAGCACATTAGTAAATCTTATGGCAGATTCTCAGTTTGTGGATGTCAATGTGACATTTTCTCACGTCTCAGGAGTGTCTGCTTTTCTTTAAGATGTACTTCTTTCATAATAATCCATCCTATTCCTTTACAGCTGCACTGTAATTCACAGTTATCACATTCACATAACTCTGTATCTAGTTTTTAATAAATCAGGCTTCAGTGGCCTGTTTCTGCCCACTCACATTAATCTGGAGCAGATTCCAGACGCTGCCATTAGACAACATCATCGAAACTACAAGCTCATCTGCCAGCTGAGTTCGTCATGCACAGGCCAACTGTCTTCTCAGCTGTTTATTATGTGCTTGCGCCTGTAGTTTACACTTCTCTGGCCAAAACCCTTTTGTAAGAAACCCACTAGATATGGCCAAAATATATGTTACTGGCTCTTATTTACCCACATATGCTAGTAACTGTATTTCTAGCTTTCTAAACAGATATTTCCTGGGACTGTTCACACTCCCAGGCCCCCTGAACTACCAAAATTGTGCTCTGCCTTTGGTGTGTTCTCTCCAAACTTTAAGGTGCAGTAA